>NC_137072.1:20495527-20520527 GCF_951640355.1 Cnephaeus nilssonii | reverse complement strand
CCTCTCTTTCTGCTGGTTTTTCCTCAGTAAGATGCAGTACCTATTATGTTTGCCCAACTGTCTCCAGGATCCACAACTCTGTACCCCTCCCTCCGGCCCAATGATCTGAAAACCAAAAGAGTAGAAAATGGAAAATGAGATGGAGGTCGGAGGAACAGGAGGCAGCGGGTGGCTGCCGCTTCCTTTTTAAGAAGCTAAAATCCCCTCTGGTCTTTCTCGGCGACAGCCCCTGGCCTGCAGCGCGGTTCCTGGCCTCGCCAAGGTTCCGCACAATCTGGGCGCCTCCAGCTGCCCTTTCTCCTCCGAGTCTCCCGCCGCAGAGCGCAGCGCCGGAGTGGGGGAGAGGGGCGATGCCCGTGTGGATGCGGCTGCCGGCGCCGCCCTGGGCGCACTGCCCCGGGCGCTGCTTCCTCTCGCTCCCGCCGGAGCGCTGCGGGTTCCTGAGCGCAGCCGGCGGCACCGAGGCCAATGGGCAGCCAGGGAGCCGCGGGGCCTGTACGGAGTGCGGAGCGATGGCTTCCCTCCGCCAGCTCCCTCCGCGTTAGCATCGGTGCCAGGGAGAAGCTCGGGCCTCTCCGCAACCCCTCCCCAAGCCCACCCGGGCCAGCTTCCATCTGATTAGAATGACAGTAGCTCTCCAGTCATTCATTATGAGAGAAATTTTAGGCTTAAAAGAAAAACAGGGTCCCACTGTAATTGTGAGTTGTAATAAATGCAAACTTCTGGTGCCGTCCACCGCATAAGACAGTAAAAAATGGGTCTCGTCCCAACGCACCCCCGCCCCAAGCCCATTGTGAAGTCAATCTCTAACAAAGGGGACGTGTGAATATTCAACACCGAGTCTTTCAGTCGTATTTTCCGGAATCCCCCGAGTCGCCTCCCTTCCCCCTTTTAAATCGGCGAATACCTGTTTAAGTTTTAAAAGCACATGGAAATCGCCCGCGAGCGACCATATAATTTGATTTGCCAGGCAATCTGCAGAGCGATCGCACATCATTTATAATGTTCATTGAGCATTTTGCCTAATTGTGTCTGTCTCTGAAAGGGCAGCGCACCCCCTCCCGACCGCGAGCGGCACAAGTGGCGACATTCCCATGGAGCGGCCGCGCCGCAGCTTGCCGCTTTCAGCTCGGGCGGCCGGCCGCGCGCTCCCCTCCCCGGCGGCCGGGCGCGCCTGACACTCATAGCTCGGGGCTCAGGTACGGGCGGGCGCCGCGTTTGACTTCCATTCAATTCACAACCGGCCGCGCTTGCAGGTGTCGCCTTTTGAAGCCGCCCTCCAGCAGGCCGCTGTTCACTTCTCGCTGCGCGTCGGGTTTTGTAGATGCGCAAGAATGGGACTGATTATTCCCGTGCCCACAGGCCGCCCCCACACGCCCCACCCCCGGCGAACGAAAGGCTTCCCTCGGCCAAAAGAGGCGCTTAATTAGTTCTGGGACCGCGGAGAGCCCGAGTGGCCGACAAAGCCCGGCTCCCCAGGTAACCTCGTTCCCTGCAGCCCCGGGAGGGGGCGCGCGGAGCCAGAGCGCAGGCCTCCGGCGCTTGGTTTCCTCGGGCGCCGCCGTCCCTCCGCCCTCCCACGGGCTCTCCAAGGCGCCGCCGGCTCGCCCGTGGGGCTTGGGTGACCTCGGTCGCCGGCGCCCATGGTCCCCGGGCGCGGCCAGGCGGCCTTCTCGGCTTTCTCTCCCCATTGCCAGACTAGCCGGGCAGATGGAAGCGTAGTTGGCAAAAAAAAAAAAAAAAAAAAGTGCCGTAGCGGTCTGGTTTGCGCGGGTTCTCTACCTTACGGGGCATTCTGCCCTTCCCCCATGTCGGGGACACACTGGGACAATGTTTAGGGGGAACAATGAGGACTCTTTATCCGCCTCCCGGTCTTAGGACCGCGAGCTCTGAGCTCCTGGCTTAAAGCTGGCCTGGGGTGGCCAAGAGCTGCCTCGCCACCTTGGCCGGTGACGACCCCTTCGCGGCCGATCGCATCGACCCAGGTCTCATCCACTGGGCCACCTGGGCCACACCTACCACTCCCCTCCCCAGACCCCCGGCTCTCGGCCCTCCCAGGGCTTCGAGCGCCGAGCTGGGGCCTCCCGGAGCCGGGATCGCGCCCCCTGAAGACCGGCCTTGGGTGCGGACTGCCCCGGGGGTAGAGGAGGGGCGTGGCGTGGTCCGGGCCAGTGCCCGCGTTCTCCTTTCGGGGGCCGAGTGGGCGTCGGCCAAGGGAGGTGGGACCCCCTTCTGCCTCACCATTTGATTACCGAGAACGTACGAGCACGCGGGCACCCTTTCTTTCCACTCGCTGCTGTCTGTGAGCTGGCGGGGCCGGGCGGAGGCGGCGAGGCGGGGGGAGGCCCGGCGGTCTCACTCCCCGCACCCCGCCCCGCCCCGCCCGCCGGGCTGCGGCACAAGTGTTGGGATTCCCACGGATCGGCGTGCTCCGCGGCTGGAGGCCCGGGCACCCGGGGCCCCGGAGACGTGGCGGACACAGAGGGGTTTGTAGACACGGTGACCTCCGCGCTCCCGATCTGAAAGAGCCTGAAAGGAGCTGTTTATGGTGCATTACCAGTCAAGGGCTCAGGTACCAGCGCCTTGTGTCGGGAAGGCCCGGCGGCCGCCCGTGCTGCAGGTGTCAACTATACAAACGCCCCGGGAGGGGGGCCGCTGTGCAGGGGACAAAGGAGGGGCGTTCAGCCGCCGCTGCCACTCGCCCTCTTTCGCTTTCTCCTCTGCTGCGAGAGCAGCCAGCCTAGGGTGCAGACCCAGGTCGTCGGGGTGGGCAGAGAAAGAAGCGGGGCGCGGGGGGGGGGGGGGCGGAGGAGGGGGAGAGGGGGGGGTGTAGGGGGAGCGGGGTGTCCCAGGGAACTACAGTATATTATTGACGGACTTCATTTGGAGGGGAGGCTTTGGGCCTCTGCACAGCCATGCCCAGTTTCAGGGGTGAGAGCAGAGGGAGGTCACTGGAGGCTAGCACTTCCTAGTGGAGGCGGGTGCCTTGGGTGGGGGTGGGGGAGAGGAGAGGCATTTTGCTCGGGTGTTGGACTCCTTGGGCCCCCAGAGGCTTGCCTGGATTTAACTTGAACTTCCCCCCTGGGCCTGAGTCTGAGTGGTGTTTGACACATGTTCTTGGTTAAAGCGGTGGCCCTCTCCTCACTGGTGGGAGTCACTCCCTGCCCAGAAGAAACCAAGGAAGGCGCCATACCCTCAACAGGTCACTTCCCAGGGCCCCTGTGCTCCCAAAGGTTCCACAGCCCCCCCCCCCCCCCACCCCGCAAGTTGGCTTCTATAAAGCAAAACCTCAAAACGACTTTCCCTTTGTGAAAAGATTGTTACTTCCTAGGTGGGTCCTCAAAAGCCTTCACAAAGCCAAAATACTAGGGGTGGGGGGTAGGGATAGCACAAAAAAATAATGCTATGCAATCATTAAACACCACATTTTTTTAAAGTGGTGTTTAATGATTTTCAGGGCCAACATATAAAAGGGGAGTAGGCAGATGGAAGTTTTATGTGTGTCTAAAGGAAACATCTAAGTACTCCCAAAGGTTTTAGAGGCTGTCTGACTTGTTTCCTTATCTAATATTACCTGGAAACTTCGTTTCCCTTCTTGCAGGTGCAGCACCATCATTACTTTTATATGAGTCATCTATTATTAGAATTAGCTTTTGACTTAGTAAAACTGAGTGATTTTCTTAAAGTAACAGGGAAGGTGAGGAAACAATGGTGAATAGGATGAAGATGGGTACATTTCTGAAAAGAATAGTTTGAAAGTAGAATAAAAAAGAGAGAATAGATATATTCCTTACAAGGAAAGAAAGCCATTCCCATCTTAAAAAAACAAACAAACAAAAAAAAAAACAAAAAAACTCACCCCTGCTCTATCATTCCCAACTAAATAAGTTGCCCCAAATAGGTGTCTCTATTTTTTTCACTTTCATTCAGTCTTCCACACTACATTCTGGCCCATAATCTCACACTAAACCTTTCTTGTCATTTTCACCAGTAACTTCCATGTCCCCAAATTTAAGGACAATTTCCATGTCTTATCTTGCCTAAAACTACAGTAAATAGGCCCACCGTTCATCCTGACACCAAGTTCAGAATCCTTGCTACCATCTGTTTCTTTCAATTCTCCAAGCCCCATATTTAGTAAGTCACCAAGACCTGGCAATTCTCTCCAAAATACCTCTCCATAAAGCTCTTCTCCAACACCTCCACCCAGTTCAGGCCTTCATTATCTCTCAGCTGTTCTGCTGCTGCAGCTTTCTGATTGGTCTCCCTGCCTGTAATCTCGCTTTGCTCCAATCCATTCTCCATACTGCCGTCTCAGTATCCTTTCTAAATGGCAAACTTGATTATGC
The DNA here is from genome assembly GCF_951640355.1 of Cnephaeus nilssonii. Taxonomy (NCBI): domain Eukaryota; kingdom Metazoa; phylum Chordata; class Mammalia; order Chiroptera; family Vespertilionidae; genus Cnephaeus; species Cnephaeus nilssonii. The sequence continues at coordinate 20,516,178 of NC_137072.1, read as the reverse complement.
TACCCCCTACTTAAAACCCTTCACTGGCTCTCCATTCTGTGATTAATTATTTATATATTATAAGCATGTGCTATGGTAGTGCCACTGTACTAATCACTCACATACATTATAAAAATTTGTAAGACATACAAATTTTTAAAAGAATGAGACAAAATATAGACGATAGTTCTCATATTTTCTTCTCATACCCCAATACATCTTCTTACCCATTCTGGAAATGACTGCTCTATATTATGTCAAACGCCTTAACACAGCTTATAAGGTCTTCTTGATCTATATCCTTCCCACATTCCCATTCTAATCATTTCTCTTTACTTCATCTTTCATAAAGTTATTTTATTTCTTTTTTAAATATATTTTATTGATTTTTACAGAGAAGAAGGGAAAGGGATAGAGAGTTAGAAACATTGATGAGAGAGAGACATCGATCAGCTGCCTCCTGCACACCTCCCACGGGGGATGTGCCCGCAACCAAGGTACATGCCCTTGACCGGAATCGAACCTGGGACCCTTCAGTCCGAAGGCCGACGCTCTATCCACTAAGCCAAACCGGTTAGGGCTATTTTGTTTCTTGAAATGCCATGATAATCATTGTGTTTGTTTCATGTTTATTTCAACCTCTACTCTCCATTATCACTTATTGGCAAGCTCCAGTGGCTTGACCTACCAGCAACCACAACATGGGTGCCTAATTATGGTAGAAGCTTTTCAGGTTAATTCTTTTTTTTTTTTTCAGTTTTAAAAAGTTGATGTATAATTGACATACAATATCTTATTAGTTCCTGGTGTATGTCATAGTGACTCAATATTTATATATATTAAACTAGAGGCCCGATGCACGAAATTCGTGCAAGAGTAGGCCTTCCTTCCCCCAGCTGCTGGCACCCGGGACCCAAGACCTGGGCTTCCCTTGTAGAGGGAGGCCCTACCCACTCACCACAGCCCGCTGGCCTGTGGCCTGGGCCTCCCTCTGTGGGTGATCGTGGGGCAATGGCCAGGCCCCTGACCAATTGCATCGCACCCGCCTTGGCTGGCCTGGCCCCAGTGGGTGTCATAGCGTGGTCCCGGATGGTCATCTGGATGGTCGTTCCTCTGTTCAGCTGTTTGGTTGATTTGCATATTACGCTTTTATTATTTGGAATGATCCCCACAATAAGTCTAATTACCACCTATCACCATAAAAAGTTATTACAGTATTATTGGCCATATTCCCTATGCAATATAGTATGTCCCTATAACTTATTTATTTTATAATTGGGAGTTTGTACCTCTTGATTCCCTTCATCTATTTCACCACCACCACCACCCCCAATCCCTCCCTTCTCTGGTAACCACCAGTTTGTGTCCTGTATCTATGAGTCTGTTCCTGTTTTGTTTTGTGTGTTCATTTGTTTTGGTTTTTAGATTCTACATGTAAGTGAAATCATAGGGTATTTATCTTTCTTTGTTGGACTTAATTTCACTTAGCATAATATTCTCTATGTCTAGCCACCTTGTTGCAAATGGCAAGATTTCTCTTTTTTTTTTATGGCTGAGTAACATTCCATTACATCTTTATCCATTTATCTATCAATGAACACTTAGGTTGCTTCCATGCTTGGCTATTATAAATAATGCTGCAATTAACAGTATATGTCTTCTAATTAATGTTTTTGTTTTCTTCAGATAAATCCCAGAAGTGGAGTTTCTGGATTGTAGGGTAATTCTATTTTTAATTTTTAAAGGAACCTCCATACTATTTTCCATGGTGGCTGCACCATGTTACATTCCCATCAGCAGTATATGAGTTCTCTTTTCCCCACATCCTCACTAATACTTGTTATTTATTGTCTTTTTATAATAGTCAGACTTGAAAGTAAAACCTAAAACTGCAAAACTCCTAGAAGAAAACATAGGCGGTAAGCTCTTTGACATCAGTCTTAGTGATATTTGGGGGAACTAGTCTCCTCAGGCAAGATAAACAAAATAAAAAATAAGTTAAGGGATTGTATCAAACTAAAAAGCTTTTGCATAGCAAAAGAAACCAACAACAAAATGAAAATGGAACTTACTTAATAGCAGAAGATAGTTTCAAATAATATGTTGATTTGGTTGCCCTAGCTGGTTTGGCTCAGTGGATAGAGCGTTGGCCTTCGGACTGAAAGGTCCCAGTTTGGATTCCAGTCAAGGGCACATGCCTGGGGTGTGGGCTCAACCCTCAGTAGGGCGCGTTCAGGAGGCAGCCAGTCAATGATTCTCTCTCACATTGATGTTTCTATCTCTCTCTCCCTCTCCCTTCCTCTCTGAAATCAATAAAAATATATATTAAAAATATGTTTGATAAGGGGTTAATATCCAAAATATATAAAGAACTTCCAGAACTTAATATCAAAAACCTGATTAAAAATGGGCAGAGGACTTGAATAGATATTTAGCAGGCATATGAAAAGATGCTTAACATCAGTAATCACCAGGGAAATGCAAATCAAGCCACCGGTTAATTCTTATTTGTAAAGCACCCAGAAAACATAATCTGATCCTTCTGCACCTTTCCTTCCGGTCTACTTAAACCTACCCAGCCACTTGAGTTTCCCTTAAGTACTGGGGACTTCTAAGGCCAATGACAACATAAATCCCTCAGATCATTTTAATCAGAATGGGGGGATGTCATAAAATGGATGCTGTGTTTACAGCTTTGGTTCCACCTAGGCCAGTGATGGGCAACCTTTTGAGCTTGGTGTGTCAAACTTCGCCAAAAAACTGAGCATAACTCGGGTAGTGTGTCACTTTGAGGAAAAAACTAACTCCAAGACTCTAATCGCAAATGTTTCATCCTCAGGAGCAGCAAATGTTTCATCCTCGGCATGCGGCCGCGTGTCATCAGAAATGGCTACGCATGTCAGTGCTGACATGCGTGTCATAGGTTCGCCATCACTGATAGGCTATCCCTTAACACTCTTAGGAGTCTCTGTATATATTCCTGACTCCATCTTGAATTTTCACAATGGGTCTATACTCAGGCCTGGTAGGTTCCAAGCTTCTAAAAATAAAAAATAAATACAAGGATCAGGAGCGTATGAGAAAACAAGAGGATGTGTGAATTATCTGCCATTGAGTCAGCTCGGACTCCTGGAGACCCTATGAATGAGTGATGTTCACAGTGTCCTGTCTTCGGCAGCTCTGCTCAGCTCCTGGAGACACATGCCTGTGGCTTCTGTTATGGAGTCAATCCGTCTCATATTTGGTGTTTCTCTTGTCCGGCTGCCTTCTATTTTTCTCAACATTATTGTCTTTTCCAAAGAACCCTGACTCCTCTTGATGTGCCCGAAGAAGGGTACCTTCAGTTTTGTCATTTTGCCTCCAGTGATGTTTCAGGCTTCATTTGCTCTAGAACCCACTTGTTCATCTTTCTGGTGGTTCTGGGTATCCATAAAGCTCTTCTCCAACACCACATTTCAAATAAATCGTTTTTTTTCCTTTCAGCCTACTTCACTGTCCAACATTCACATCCATACATAGTAATTGGAAATATGAGTGTGTGGATGATCTTAGAGATGCATTAGGTATGACCTGACCTGTGAAGTCCCAGGACTGAGTGGTGCTCTAGTGACAATAAAATTATCTGATGGTAAATTCATGTCACAGCTTTGCTCTTCGTGATCTTTCCTCATTCTTCCATTGCTGCTCTTCTAAGTCTCAGTCTTCTCCTGATTTCTTGGCTTCATTTGAATTGATGACTGAACCAAGGTAAGCAAAATCATTAACCATTTCAGTGTCTTCATTGTCTATGTTAAAATTGTGTATTTCTTCTGTAGTCATGATTTATGTCTTCTTGATGTTCAGGTCCATCCTGCTTTGACACTTTCTTCTTTCAATGTCATCAGAAGTTGTTTCAAATCAGTGCTACTTTCTGCCAGTCAGATGGTGTCATCTGCATATCTTAAGTTACTGATATTTCTTCCACCCTGAGGCAAATACAGGGAAATGGGCTTCCAAGGCTGGCAAGGGCTAAATGAAGGTAAGATTCAAGGGCCATAAGGAAATTTCTGATTACCCTCAAAATGCTTTCAAAAGACTGCAATAAGGCCACACACGCCACATTAAAAAATTCATTCCTGTGGTTTATGGCTCTACCTTTCAAGGGCACTAATAAAATGCCAGAGACAGGACAATTTGGTTGCTATGTGCTGCTCACACCTTAGTGGAGCAGATGTTTTCCTTTATGGCCTCTAGCTGAGACCAATGGCCCTGAAGTAATCGGCTTTTAAAGAGGGCAAAAAGGATAATTTGGAGCACTGGGCATTCTTTGAGGACACGGGTCTTGGTGGGGCATATATGTGGTCATCATGAGGCCACTGCATGGCTGGGATGGGGATGGGGAGTGGAGGCAGATGTTTGAATTTGAATTCAGATTTATATGAGTCAAATGTCCATGTTTTTCCATTCTCCACTCTTTCATACTTCAAAAATTTCTTCTTTTCACTTTCAAACCCTTCCTCTTGATTTTTCTCCTTCCTCATTTTACTTCATTTCCTATTTTCTTTGCTTCCCTGTCCCTTTTCCTCCCTGATATATAATCTTTTCACCTGAAGCCAAACATGTGTATTTTGATAATTATTTGGAATAGTGTTTCTCAAACTTGACTTTTAATATAGGTATATGTTTATAGGTGTGTACATATTTACAAATACACATATGTGCATATAAAATTTTTACCCTTTCATAGAACAAAAAAAAAGCAACAACCAATAAAAGCTTTTACAGGCCTTCCGTCTCAGTTTAAATGATTATTAATATAAAATTGCTTGAATATTTACAAATAAAAAGTTGGTATAAATTCTAAATGTGTGTTGTTCTTAAATAGCTACAGAACCAACAAATAAAAAAATAAATCTATAAATCAGTGAAATTCAAATGAAACTTAATTTAATGTGAGAGACAATATGACTGTTGTAATGACATTTGTCACTTGTGGAATTGACATGATGATGGTCCCTCGCTTCAGTCCACTGTGTGGCATGTGATGATGCTGTTCCCCTACCCCAACCCTCCAGGTTAACTGAACTATCATGATAACCTTGATTCTCTAGCTTGTTGGTCTTTTCTTGGCACAGCCATAGTATCGGTGACTTTTCTGTAGTGTGAAGCAATTAAAACAGGCTGTTTGGCACCACCATAATCATAAACACAGATGTAAACTCAGATTCAGGCTTTAAGTTCAAAGACAGGGCCAGTTTATAAGGTGGTTGACCAGATGTACCAAAACATACTCGTACTTTGTTGTCATAGTGTTTTTAAGATTATCTTTAAGATTATCACAAAATTGGGGGAAAAAAGAGTCATAAGTAACTTGTGAAGCCTTGATTTAAGAAATATGGAAAATCAGAGGTCCATGAACAAGAGTGATCCAAGATAGGCCCTCATCAGGAGCATCACACTCCTGGGCAAGGAAACTCCCTCTGTGATGAAGGGGAAAAGGGCCATAAATACAATCTATTGATTTCTGAAGCATGCGCAGATTGTATCAGATAACAGGCCCAGCTTATTTTTCCTTCCAGCTGAGGAAAGACCTCTGGCTTCTCGGCAAGGCCAGTGCGAATGGAAGAGTAAGGAGAAAGCAGACTGCTGCCCAACTCCTGGCACAGAGAGATTAGGTAACATGCCCAAACACCTGGTCAGTGGCAGAGCCATGGGGCTCCAGGCTGGCAGGCTCCAGGGCCCACATGCCTGAGCTCTGTGCTACCCAGCCTCTCTGGCTGGATGCCTGGGGACTACAGCAGAAAGTGGGGTGCTGCTTCACATTTGACAAAAATACGCTCAAATCTTTAAGTGGGGTCTTGTGTGCGCAACCTGAGGAATGGTGGGGTACGTGCAGGTGCTTATTTCATGCACTACACAAGCATGAAAGCTACATTTCCAGGCAGCTTTCCCAAATGACTGATTTTCCTTGACTAATACAGGCACTTCCCTGCTTGAACTAGGCATGGTCTGGCATCAACTTCTTCAAGCACAGGTTAACCCAGCTGAAGACGAGCTTTTGTTCTAGACAGAATTTGTTCCACCAACAATAAAAGTGTCACCGCAATACCCCAACATCTACAGGACCACTGATATGAGTGAAAACTATTATTATTGATAGGAGGTTGAAAAAATTCTAAGGGAATCAAAATCCTGGCCTGCCAAGCAAGGAATACAGTCAGACCACGGGCAAAATACTAAGGCATTCTAAGAGATGCAGGAAATGTGACTTGAACTGTTGAGTCCCAAGGACTGAGTGGTGCTCAAGTAAAAATAAAATTATCCGATGCTAAAGCCATATGATGAACATCACACACCAAGCCTGTCAGTAAAGATATGGGAAAATTGTGCTGAGATTGGGTCAAAGGAAAAATGCAACATACAAAACTAAAAATACATGGAAGAAAAATAGACTAAAATGTTAAGTTTCACCTGTAGGCTGTGGGACTGTGGACAGTGCAGACAACGTGGTGCTTGTAATGAGCACTTAGTAGTTTTCCATTCTCTTTATATGGGTGAATCCCTCTGAACTTGGTTGGATATTGATTTCATACGGGGAGGAGCACTCCACCCAATGCCATCCGTTGTAACTGCACTGCGTGCATGACTTAACACAGCTGCAGAAAGGGCTCACTCAGACTCGAGCCCCCGCCAGCCCTCACTGGGCCCATCTGCCAGAGGGTTCTTGCTGACTTTTGAAGCCTTGAAGACGGCACAAGCTAATAACCAAGCTCTCTGGAGGGCTCCTGCAGGGCTTATATGAGGGGATCAGACACTCCAAAATTTTTCTTTAAAAATAAGTTCACTAAGTTAAAAAAAAAAAGTCTGTATATATGTTCATATGTAGTAGTCACCCCCTTATTCATAGTTTTTGCTCTCCATGGTTCCAGTTACCCATAGTCAACCATGGCATGAAAATATTAAATGGAAAATTCCAGAAATAGATAATTCATAAGTTTAAATTGCACTCCATTCTGAGTAGCTTGATAAATTCTGTGCCATCCCGCTCTGCCCTGCCCAGGATGTGAATCATCCCTTTGTCCCGCGTCTCCTCTCTCTATCCACTACCCACCCGTGAGTCACTTCATGACCATCTTGGTTATCAGATAGACTATAGAGGTATCGCAGTGCTTGTGTTCAAGTCACCCTTATTTTACTAAATGATGGCCCCAGAGTGCAAGAGTAGTGATGCTGGCAATTAGGACGTGCCAAAGAGAAGCCCAAAAGTGCTTCCTTTAAGTGAAAAGGAGATTACAGTACAATAAGATATTTTGAGAGAGAGAAACCACATTCACATAACTTTTATTACAGTATATTTTATAATTGTCCTATTGTATTAGTAGTAATTGTTTTTAACCTCTTACTCTGCTTAATTTAGCAAGTAAACTTTATCACAGGTATGGAGTATAGGGAAAAACAAAGCATATATAGGGTTTGGTCCTGTCCCTGATTTCAGGCATCCACTGGGGGGATCTCAGAATTGTATCCCCTGCGGATAGGGGGGGAATATTGTATTTGAAAAATCAAAACGCTCTCTGCTCCTCCTGTTCGTCAGACAGCCTCTCCTCCTGCGCTGTGCCAGCAGCCACAACCCTGAGACACGATGGTGAAGGTCGGAGTGAACGGATTTGGCCGCATTGGGCGCCTGGTCACCAGGGCTGCTTTTAACTCTGGCAAAGCGGATATTGTCGCCATCAATGACCCCTTCATTGACCTCAACTACATGGTCTACATGTTCCAGTATGATTCTACTCATGGCAAGTTCAAGGGCACCGTCAAGGCTGAGAACGGGAAGCTTGTCATCAACGGAAAGTCCATCTCCATCTTCCAGGAGCAAGATCCCGCCAACATCAAATGGGGTGATGCTGGTGCTGAGTATGCTGTGGAGTCCACCGGTGTCTTCACCACCATGGAGAAGGCTGGGGCTCACTTGAAGGGCGGAGCCAAGAGGGTCCTCATCTCTGCCCTTTCTGCGGATGCCCCCATGTTTGTGATGGGTGTGAACCATGACAAGTATGACAACTGCCTCAAGGTTGTCAGCAATGCCTCCTGCACCACCAACTGCTTGGCCCCCCTGGCCAAGGTCATCCATGACAACTTTGGCATTGTGGAGGGACTCATGACCACAGTCCATGCCATCACCGCCACCCAGAAGACCGTGGACGGCCCCTCTGGGAAGCTGTAGTGTGATGGCCGAGCGGCTGCCCAGAACATCATCCCTGCTTCTACCGGCGCTGCCAAGGCTGTGGGCATGCTCATCCCTGAGCTGAATGGGAAGCTCACTGGCATGGCCTTCCGTGTGCCCACCCGCAACGTGTCGGTTGTGGACCTGACCTGCCGCCTGGAGAAAGCTGCCAAATACGACGATATCAAGAAGGTGGTGAAGCAGGCGTCAGAGGGCCCCCTCAAGGGCATCCTGGGATACACTGAGGACCAGGTTGTCTCCTGCGACTTTAACAGCGACACCCACTCCTCCACGTTTGATGCTGGGGCTGGCATTGCCCTCAATGACCACTTTGTCAAGCTCGTTTCCTGGTATGACAATGAATTTGGCTACAGCAACAGGGTGGTGGACCTCATGGTCCACATGGCCTCCAAGGAGTAAGAGCCCCCTGGACCACCAGCCCCAGCAAGAGGAAGAGAGGCCCTCCGCTGCTGGGGAGTCCTTCCCCACATCGATCCCGACACACTGAGAATCTCCTGACCACCGTTTCCATCCCAGACCCCCTGAAGAAGGGGAGGGGCGTAGGGAGCCCTACTTTGTGGGAGCCCCACCATCAATAAAGTTCACTGTACCCAGCCAAAAAAAAAAAATCAAAAGATTCCAGAGTATACAATGAAAAATTCTGTTCATTAGCCACTTAACTCCTTTCTCAATGAAACAAACATCATCAGTTTCTTGTGTATCCATTTAGAAATATGTGATGGCTCTGCAAACAAATACACTCACATATATTCACTGTCTTATTTTTTTAAATGCAAGCGAGAGCATACGAGTCACTCTTCCTTCGCTTCATAATGTATCTTGAAGATCACTTCACATCACTACATCAAAAGCATTCTCCTTTTTTATGGCTGCTGAATATTCCATTATATAAATGAACCATATCCCTAGCCGGTTTGGCTCAGTGGATGGAGCACTGGCTTGTGGACTGGGGGGTCCCAGGTTCAATTCCAGCGGGGGGCACATGCCCAGGTTACGGGCTTGATCCCCAGTGGGGGGGCGTACAGGAGGCAGCTGATCGGTGGTTCTCTCTCATCATTGATGTTTCTGTTTCTCCCTCTCCCTTCCTCTCTGAAATCAATAAAAATATATTTTTAAAAAATGAACCATAATTCATGTAAGGCCGTACAGATGGACATAAAGACAGAAAACACATGTAGCTTTGAAAAAAATTAAACAGAAAAAAGCCCCCAATTCATGTTTGTATTAAATTTTTTATTTTTTTTTCCATTTCACTGCTCACTGTGGAGGCCAAGATGCAGAAGTCTGGTAATAACGACTTGTGGTGTGTACATTACTGCAGGTCAAACACCTTTCGAAATAACAAAACTGAAGGGTAAAGACCAGAAGCTTTGCTATTCACCAAATAAACCTTGGCAGAAACCATTTATTTGGATAATTATATCAGCATTTCAGTGTTTCTCCCTCAAAAGATTAATATTTAACAACGGGAAATATACAGGCAAGAAGGAAGGCGGTAGGTGTTCGACACTTGGATTTCCTTTGTTTCATGGCAACCATATGCTTCCTGCCCTGGTTCCCAGATGGGACATGGTCCGGTTTTGTGTATTAGACTGAGTAGCCTCAGAGTGAGGAGTGTCTAATGGGAAACCCTGGAAAGTGATGCCAACATCTCCACCACCTTGGGCTGGAATCCACTTATTTCTATCCGTGGCTCCGTGGTGCCAGCTGTGTCACTCCAGGAGAGTTACTTGGCCTTTCTGAATCTTACTATTTGCAAACAATAAAAATATGCCCAGGTAACCTCACAATGCTGCATTAGGAGCAAACAAGCCAATCCATGTGAAAATCATATTTAATCATCTATATTAGGTGTAGAGACAAAAGAGGGACAGAAGGATGCCATGTAACACATATGAGATAAGGAACCACCCAAACCTGGTATTAACTATGATGCTTTCTCTTATTTGGCTGTGCAGCCATGGATTTAAGGCCACATCTCATTCATTCACTGATTGAAATAAGATACCCTTCAGCTTGCAGAATTATGAGGGTGAATGATAAGCATGTCTGAGAGTCCTCTCAAATGCTCATTCCCATCTCTTCTACTGTTAGCCTCATTCCTTGTACCTGTCTCAGGACAGAATAAATAGAAGACCTTCAAACCAAATGAAGGAGCTCAGACTGGTGGCAAGAAGAGTAGGAGGGAAACAAAGAAGACCAGAGAGAGATCAGCATGGCATCTGAGGACTTGAAAAGTCAATTAATGACTAAATAAATACCTCAGGAGAATGGAGGGTAGGTGGTTAGAGGGAGGCCTTTGAAGCTGAGTCAAGGAGGTTGGCATCTTCTAGGCCAGTCATTTCCAAGATGGCATAAAATGACACATAATTACAGTGAGCCTTCTGAGTAAAAAAAAAAAAAATCCATAATCTGTCTGTATAGTATGACTTTTGGAACCAGAGAATGTCCTGTAACCCCATCTTTAACGTTGCACACTTTGTCTTGTGCTGGGAGTTGCACCATTCAGTGGTTCCTTCCTCAGCACATCAGGAGATGCAGCCAAGACTCTGGAGAGTCGGGGCTGGAGACCAGGAAGATGGTACTTGGTAATCTGGGCCAGTTTACAACAGGGCCTGCCCTAACTACACTGCATATTAATATAAATACATCTTCTATGAGTGAGTGGAAGCAGCACTGGTATCCACTCTCAGCAGCCAGTGGAACTGGCACAGAGCTGAAATGGATCAGGTCTGATGGCAGTCTGCTGGTTGACCTTAGGGAAGTCACTGAGACATCTTCCAGCACTAACACGTGATTCTAGTTTTCAAACCCTTTCCTGTTGCTATAGGGATAGAGGGTGGGTTGATGAGGGCACCCAAGTACGGAGAAGAAGGATTTCACAGAACAAGGGAGGGAGCGAGAATAGCAAAGGAAGGGGAAGCAGACACAGAAGAGGACAAAACAGGTACCTGGCATCCCCTCTGGGCTGTGAGTGGGGAAGGGGGCATTTAGGGTCAGGAGGAATGAACATGAACCCATTTTCAGGTTGGGAGATAGACCATGAGTCACATCCACAAGCACCTGCTTGTAGGCATGAAGCGAGGTGTGGGATGCTCTGGGGATACCTAGTTTCAGTGGCATTTAAGCTCCAGCAGGGAGGACTCAGCCAGGCATGGAGCACTATGGGAACACAGCAGGGGAAGCTGAGGAAGGAGGAGGGCCTGGACGCTGCACTCTACATTAGTGGGCTCTGCCCGAAACTCATCCTGGGAAGGAGCCAGGGACCTGTGTTCCAAGCCTCCAGTCACTGTTCCTAGAAGCTGGGAAAAGAGCTTTGAAATGTATAATGGGAAACAGATAAACAAGTATTCAGGTCCTTGAGACCGATGAGAGGGAGGGAGGCAGGAAGGGAGAGAAAGAAAGAAAGGCCCAGGGAGAGAGAGGGTGTGCGGCAAGGCTTTCTTGATGCCCAGTGGCCCTTTACAGAAGTTCTCCTGGAACTGAGCACCTCAAAGATGGCAGAGGCTTCCGAGCAGCCCTGAAGGTGTGGCGGGAGTCTACTGGGTCCAGCACTGAGTTCCTTTCAAAAGACTTGAAAGTATCTTGAGCTTTCAGCAGAATTTGGCACCAAAAAGAACCAAGTACCCCTGCAACTGCCTAGGGGATGATGCTGTTTTATAATGAGGCAAAGTTTCTTTATAAGGGTAAGGGACACTTCTCCTTGCTGGAAACCGATCATTGTTTCACTAATAGAAAGATGTGCCGGAAACCGATCATTGTTTCACTAATAGAAAGATGTGGACAGGAAACCCGGAAGGCTGGTCAACAACCTTAATTGCTCTAACCACTCACTGTTTAGTTGAAACATTGTTAGCTGAAGCAGCCTCCACCTCTGTTTGTCTTATGTATTTTTGTTATTGGAATTTCCTGCCTAAAGGCTATGGGTGTATCCCATCGCCTCAATAAAAGGGACAGCAGGGCCAGAGCAGTGTGTAGTCCTCCCACTAGAGGTGGGCTCCCGCCTGGCCCCCAATATTCCCAAATTAATGCTTTTCTAGTCTCTTTTCATTTGTGTGCGGCCTTCTCCAGAACCCGAACCCTGAACCGGAACCCTGAACCACGCGGGACGTGAAAGGGGTTCCCACACTCCTGAAGACAAAGCGGAGAGAGACTTTAAGCTGTGTCCTGCTCTCCATGAAATACCTGGGACCTTTTGATCTTGTCCCTCTCCATGTGTCCCCACTGCCCAGAGGATCCAGGGAGTGAAGAAGGTGGGGCTGGAATGGGAATTTGGGGTCCAGCCTGGCAAGACAGCGAGAGCCCAGCCATCTCCTCACCCAACCTGTTGCTTCAAGAGGCAGGGTGCCTCTGTCCACACTATTACCTCCAGTGACCCGGAGCAAACTTCCTTTCTTAGTGATGAAGTCTTTCTTCTTTTTATTGACGAGCCATCTTGTCTTAAGGACAGAATGTGTGTGCATGTGTGTGCCCACACTAGTATCCCAGTATCAGCAACTGCAGGCCTAGCCCTCACTTCCCAATGGGACCAGTGTGCAATCCTCTAAGGGAAAAATGGTGAGGGTAGGAGGGGAAAGGGTGAGGACGGTTGTCTGGCACAAGTGACTATCTTCTCCTTCCTCCTAACCCGTGCTCATCCATGCAGTCCAGGAGCTGCCAAGAACATCCACGCAGCTCTGCTCAGCCTCATAGGACAGTAATTTCCTCCACAGCCGATTTCCCATGAGCTCACCTGGGTGCCCAAATACATGTATGTACTCTTCCATGAACTCATCAAGCACATGTAAGATGATTTTCATTGGAATCGGACTTAAAAATCACACGGGGTAAAAACACACTTGCTGATTCCCATGTCCCCCAGCCACCCCGCCCCCCAACATATCCATGACACAAACACACTTTCTCCAGAGCCACCTAGATGTGCCAGAGATAGGGCTTGAAGAGAGCCTTTACAGGCTGGGATCCAGTCTTTCATTGAAAGGTTATCCATGTTTTGGATACGGCATTGAAGTCTGGTCATTTGTCACCCTCCCAAGGGATTAGGTCGACCCAAGGCCATGTTCCCGCGTGGCTTTAATCTAACCATTTGAGGGGAGGGGAAAGGCCTTTTCAATGTAAAGCGAATGGGATGTCCACTACCATCTGGTTACATCCCTGGTTTTGACCCTCCACCCACAACAGCTTCCCTCTTTTTGAGATGAGAAAGATAAATCGAAATGCAGGATGTTGCAGTTGGGGCACTCACACAGGGAGCCTGTCCACATTTGCATCATTTTAAGAACCATCACCTCACTAGGAAGGGACGAGGCTCAGCAGCTAACACCGAGGCTCAGAAGCTAACACCGGACAGGAGGTGCGGAAATTGTCTGGGGTTCTTCACTCCTGTCTGCTGCAAACTGGGTAATCTGAGATCTTCTAATCCTTTGCCCTTTAACATTTTGATCTCAGAATTCAGGTAAATACAATGCAACGTCTAAAACCAAGAAATTTGGTTAAATCTTAGTGCTTAAGAGGCATAGACTTGGGTGTTGAGTTGAGATAAGAAGCCTCTGGTGGGACAAGGCTCTGGAAAAGGAGAAGGAAGCGGCTGACCGGGAAGACGGCGCCTCAGTCCGCTATTGGGAGAAGCCGCGCCATCGCGCCACCGGCTGCACTTAACTCTGCGGGGGAAGCGGAGCTTGGCTTTTACCAGGACTTGCCCGACCTTGAAAGTGGTTCTTTGTTACTCTTCAACTGAGGAATTCGTGTTGCATCGCAGTTTGTGATAAAGTGTGTCGTGGGGCAGAGTGCATACGGTTGTTGTTTTTAAAGGCCGAAAAGGGAAAAAAAAAAAATTCAAGGATGGTGCTGGTGGCCAGTCAGAAAGGTGAGAAACTCTGGTTTACACTCTGCCCTTTAACGTCTCGCCCTCCCTCCGGGCAGCTCCGGAGCAGACAATTCAATTAACTCCTTTTGTACCAAGTTTTATTGATCCGAACCCCTAGAATATCAATTTGCTTTCCGAAGAAACGTGCCCCACTGAGCTGCCTCGCGAGGCAACCCCTCCTGCGTTCCCATTTATTTTCCCGGGCCGCGGAAGGGAGGCGAGGGGAGGCCAACCCAGAGGGGGCGTCGCTGGGGACGGATAGATACCGCATCAGAGTCGGGCTTCGGTGCTGGCGACCCGAAGGCTCGCGCCTCGAGACCCCGCACAGCGTCTCCTCGCTGCTGCAAATTGGGTAACCTCGGATCTTCTCATCTTGTAAATCTTTTGCCCTTACATTTTGCCTTCGAAACCCACTGGCAAACTCCGTGCCAACTTTACAAGAGTCCTTGAAAGGTTCGGAGATGAGTTAGCAGCCGGCTGGAGGCCAGCGCGCCCCGGACGTGGTGGTGGCTAAATGCACCAACCCTGACGCCCCAGGCTGCAGGCAGTTCCTGCGCCCACCCCCGCGGAGGAGCGAGTTCCGCGGGTCACCTGTTCCCGCCGCCTGAGCCGTCAGTGTCAGCGCGCATCCTTAGGGCTTTTTGTAGCTGTGCTGCTACCCCAGCCCTGGGGCCAAGGGGCGGGGAGCTCAGTGCAGCGCGCGGGTGAACAGGCAGCGGACGGTGCCGGCTGCAGGTGCCTCGGGTTTGCGCCCCGCAGGTACAAGCGGCAGGAAAGGGCGGGGAGGAGCAGGAAGAGCCCCGGGCAACGTAGACCCCGCCTCCTCTCCACCTCGGGAGCTCCCAACCCCAAGAGAGCCCTTCCGGCCCGCGCCGCCCGCCGGGCCCCCTGCCCCCCTCCCCGTCGGCTCGGTGATTGGCTGGCGCCGCGGGCCCCTGGCACGCGCCTGTGGATGTAGTTATAAGAATCCTCGCGTGCCGGCCCTCAGCCGCAGCAAGTTGGCCACAGCCCTCCCCAGCGCAGCGCTGGTGCGGCCGGAGCGCAGGGGCCTCGGGCACTCCAGGGAGGCCGGGGGCGGGGGCCGAGGGGCCGTTCCCACAGCCTCCCGCTCAAGAACCCGGGAGACAGGGAGGGACTGCCAGACAGGCAAACACTGCAACACCAAACTCCCACAGAGCCACCTCGGGCGACCAGTCCGCCCTCGGGCCAGCGGCGGCGCAGAGCATGGACGCGGTGCTGCTAGAGCACTTCCCTGGGGGCCTGGACGCCTTCCCGTCCCCTTACTTTGACGAGGAGGACTTCTTCACAGACCAGTCCTCTCGGGACCCCCTGGAGGACGGCGATGAACTGCTGGTGGACGAGCAGGCCGAGGTGGAGTTCCTCAGCCACCAGCTGCACGAATACTACTACCGCGACGGGGCGTGCCTGCTGCTGCAGCCCGCGCCCTCGGCGGCCCCGCACTCGCTCGCTCCGCCACCCTCGGGGGGCCCTGGAGAGCCAGACGAGGGTGGCGGCGGCTACTGCTGTGAGGCGGGGGCGCCCCCGGGCGGCTTCCCCTACTCGCCCGACTCGCCGCCCCCGTGCCTGGCCTACCCGTGCGCCGGGGTGTCCGTGCTGTCCCCAGGGACGCGGCTGCGCGGCCTGAGCGGGGCGGCGGCGGCGCGACGGCGGCGGCGGGTGCGCTCGGAGGCCGAGCTGCAGCAGCTGCGACAGGCGGCTAACGTGCGGGAGCGGAGGCGCATGCAATCCATCAACGATGCCTTCGAGGGGCTGCGCTCCCACATCCCCACGCTGCCCTACGAGAAGCGCCTCTCCAAAGTGGACACGCTGCGCCTGGCCATCGGCTACATCAACTTCCTCAGCGAGCTGGTGCAAGCTGACCTGCCGCTGCGCGGTGGCGGCGCGGGCGTCGGCCGGGGGCCTGGCTGTGGCGGGCGCCTGGGTGGAGACATCCCCGGCAGCCAGGCCCAGAAAGTCATCATCTGCCATCGGGGCACCCGTAAGTGCGTTCCCATTCCAGCTCAGGGAGACGGGGACGCGTGCGGGAAGGTCTTGGAGGGGCTGGGTGAGTGGGCCGACAAGCCGACTGACCGACGGACAGATGGTCCATGGGCACCAGCGACCTTGAGCGCCTGCTGGCGTTTATCAGGTTTTTTTCCCCTCCACTTTGACCGCGGCTCAGAGGGCGCGCGACCACAAAGGACTTGCAGCTCCTGGGATCCCGGGGAGGGGGCGCTGGGGGCTTGTGCAGTGGAGAGAAAGGGTCCTTCTACTGTAACCTAAGACGCCTGTTCTGTGGAGGCGCCCGGGCATAGACCCCAAGGACTGGAGGGCTCCGCTGGGAATAGAGGTGGACATTCACACTCTGTTGTTTCTTCTCACCTCCTCAGGGTCCCCCTCCCCCAGCGACCCGGATTATGGCCTCCCTCCCCTTGCAGGACACTCTCTCTCATGGACTGATGAAAAACAACTCAAAGAACAAAATATTATCCGGACAGCCAAAGTGTGGACCCCAGAGGACCCCAGAAAACTCAACAGCAAGCCTTCCTTCAACAACATAGAAAACGAACCGCCCTTTGAGTTTGTGTCCTGAGAAATCACAGACTCGCCTGGTTAGGTCTCTGTGCATATTGTACATGTAAATGTCTATAATGTAAATGTAATTTAAGAATCACATTTTTCTAATGGCAATCAACAGTTTGTTATTTATCTATTTATTATGCTGTCAAGTTAATGAAATAGTTCTCTTTTTAAATATATAATTTATATAATTTATCCTGATTTTCTAAAAATATGCAATAGCCTATGATTCCCCCCCCCCCCCAGCACCTTTGGCAGAATGTTGTTGGAAGAACTCTGTCTAGAACATTGTGCTAATTTATTGACAGATATGGTTTATTTCTAAGCGATGTTAATAAATTTATTTGTTTTCTACACGTTATTTGTTTAATACATGATGGGGGTAGCTATATTTCTAAAAAGAAGAATAACTTACTTTGTAAAAGATAATTGAACCAGAGACTCAAAACGTAGCTGTCTAGCAAGAAACCACATTTTAGTGAGATTTAGCTGAAAGGAAGTGGATTGGAGGGTTAGGCCCCAGCTCTCTTAAGAGTGCTCTTCTTCTGCATCACCTGCCCTCAATGGTGACTTTTGCCTGTATTTTTATCCTACCTTTCAAACACTATGGTGTAATTATACCCATTTTTCAGAGGGGAAAGCTGAGGCTTAGAGACGATGTTTAACTTAACCAAGGTCACCCCTACCCTGCCTAATCATAGTGTATGAACTGAATTTGCTGTATGGGGGGGGGGGGAGGGGAGGCTAGTTTCGGGCTTGGCCATTGGAAGGGGTCTTTCTGCTTCCATGGGCTGGTTGCTCTTGAGCTTCTCTGCAGCTGCAGCATCGGGTACATGGGACTTGAACATATTCCTATTAAAGGAGATGGGGCAGGCCACTGTGGGCTCGAATGCCTCCCAACAAAACCCAGGGTCCTTTTTAGGTAAGGCGAGAGAAGGCGCATGCACCCTTCCTCAGCCACTTCTGCAAATGGGTTATTTCTAAAACGGACTGCGTTTCGCTTCCAACAGAATTTCATCTTCCTTGGGAAGCAGCCTGATCTGGGAGGCAGGCGAGCCTCAAGCGGAGGGCGGAGGGCCGCCCCCTAGCGATGGGGAGCGGCTCGACGGTGCGGCCGGGGTCGCTCAGCCGGAAAGCCCTGACAAACCCGGCCGTGGGAGGTCTCCTTCGCCACTTCCCGCACCTCCTCGGCCCTCGGGGTGCTTTCCCTTGTGGGCCCAAGCCCGGGTTTGCGGCGGCTGACCCGGGCCCGGCGCGCGCTCGGACACCACGGGCGCAAAGGGCAAGTGCGGAGCGGGACCGCGCGCGCGGCAGGAGCGCACCTTCCCACGGACCCGCCACCCCAGTGCAGCTAAAGCCAGACCGAGGAAGTTGTTGCTCTACCGCCCAGTACCGGCCTGGTCCTCCAGGGTATAATCAGGAATTTTCCGGGTACCCCGGCCCTGTGGACAACATGCTAATTGCTTTAACCTAGTTTCAGACCCACCGAGGGGTTCCCCGCGCGCCGCGGGTGCTATGGACAGCGTCCAAGAGCAATTAAAGCGAGGCTGCGAGTTCGACCCCGCAGCGCGGCCCAGCCAGACACTGGGAGATGCTGAATCTCGAAGCTCCCAGGAGGCCCTTGGCGGTGGACACTCCTTCCAGCCATCGCAGCCTCTCCGGTCCCTCCCCCTAAAAGATGGAGATTTCACACTGGAGTCAGAATTTGGAAACCAGAGAAAATAATTCGATTTTGTCCTGTATTAGGGTCTCGTTAAACACGAAAGTTGCTTTTGCACAAATGCGTCTATCAGGCATGTAATCTCATTACACTCATTAGAAAGTCAAATGTTAGGCAGACTTCTACTTAATTATAAGTTATGTAAGCATTGTGCTTTTCCTTGGACTGTGTAGACCTGCGTTTCCATTAGAATGGGTGATGTGGCACTCCGCAGTTAAAACACTACAACCATTGTGATGTGGCACCTTTTCTTTTGCGTGCCACTTTTTCCGGGATTCAATGCTTCAACACATCCTTTAGTGCGGTGCAGATGAAGCGGAAGAGTTGGGCTGAGCTTGTAAAACACCAGGGTCTCTATCTTGTCACTCTTCTGTCCTGACTTGGCAAGTCCCTTTAAACACAACCTTCAAAGAGACTGACAGCTTCTTTTTATTTACTCATAATCCATTCATTCTAGTGTAGCAGTTCTTTTAAAAATGCGGCCGTAAAAGCAGAACAAACGTATCATTTCAGAGTCTCCTTCGGTGTCAGAGAGGCCTGAGCTGCACTTGGTGAAGGAACTGCTCTCCTCGCAGCAGCTCCAGGCTGAAGAGCCTCTGGGCTGGGGCGTCCCTGGCCAGCCAGTCCCGCAGCCTGGCCCTGGGAGGGTCAGTATGGGGCACTTACTTTGAGTGGCAGGTTGATTCAGGAGTCCTTCTAAGTCAACACTTTGCTTCCAACTAAAAAAAAAAAAAGTGTATGAAAATAATTGATATTTATCAGTTATCCTCAATGGCTACAGAGACCCTTTACTGAGCCCCGCTATTCTGAACACCCATCAGCTCCTGCTAAAAACCCAGCCCGAACTATCAGAGCAGAGTTTAAAGTCCTCCCTGGCTGCCTTGGTCCATTTAGCATAATAAAGAAGCTGCAACCCCTGAACTGGTGCATTTTATGAACTCAACCCGGCGAGCTGGCTAAATCATTCTCTAGTGGTCACTTACCCTTCACTGTTACCAATTATAGGGGGAGAGACAGAAGAGTGAAGAAAGTTTGGGTAGAGTGCCCCCCCCTTCCCCCTACAATTCACCCCCTCCTCCCACCAGATATACTTCTTTAATTCCAGCCCATCCCAGGTTACTGTGCCATTCTGCCTTGGTGTCAGAGTGTCAATGACTACTTATTAAAAGCCCCTTCTCGCCCTAGCCGGATTGGCTCAGTGGATAGAGTGTCGGCCTGCAGACTGAAAGGTCCCAGGTTCGATTCTGGTCAAGGGCATGTACCTTGGTTGCGGGCACATCCCCAGTAGAAGGTGTGCTAACTCTTTACCCCTCTTCCTTCCTCTCGTAAAAAAAAAAAAAAAATCAATAAAATGTATTTAAAAAAATAAATAAATGCCCCTTTTCCCCATCTGTCTCTCTCCCCTACATTTCTGGTGAGCATTAGGGTTAGGGTCCTCTCATCGCTGCCTTAAAAGGTGTTACCTGTCACCAAAAGGTGGCTTCTTCCCATTTTCAGAGGCTGGGCACCTGAGGCACCATACCTTTTCCTTTTGTTTCATGAGGGAATTCTCAGTTAGGAGGTGAGAGTGGGTGGGGCAGCTCCCGGGGCGGGGGGGGGGGCGCGGGGGGGGGGGCGAGGAGAAGGTGGGTGTGAAGAGGAGAGGGGAGCCACTTTCCCATCCTGAGCTGGGTGGCCTCTGGGATGGAGCCTCCTTGTGGAGCCTCTTCCTTCCCGAGGAGGAGACACTATGGATTCATTAAAAACCCTCATAAAAGTTTAATCCTGAAGCCTGGAGGTCCTGTAAGGCAGAAAAAGTAGGTGGGAAAGAGAGTGAGTCGCCCACCCCGGGCTGAGAGCAGCGCGCATAAAACATCTCCTCGCAGCTCCTGCGAAATGGGCTGAGGGGGATTCCCAGGACTGCTCGTCTGCCAGCACCAGGATTAACGCCCCTCTGCGGAGAGGGTGTGAAGCCTCTCAAATCCATAAACGCATCCCATTTCTATTAATGGGCTTTTGCGGTGGCACCGAGTACCAGCTGCAAGGTTGAACAAACACCAGTTGAGCACTCCCTGGCGAACCTCCCTCTCGCCCTCGCCCTCCCCTCCACAGCCTTTCCAAAGCCTTCTGCAGCCTGTGGGAATGGTCCTAAATAATTCCACAACCAATGGCGTTTTTGAGATCTGGAATCACTGGTAGGAAGCGATTCCCACGCTGGGATGTGGGGTCTGGCCAACAGGTGTTCGGATTTGGCCCAGGGAGATGGGGAAACCCAGGGAGGGAGACAGGCCTGCCAGAAAGCA
>NC_137072.1:20283027-20493027 GCF_951640355.1 Cnephaeus nilssonii | reverse complement strand
TGTCTTGTTTGGGCTACGAAGCACCCGGCAGACAGCTAGGTTGTCACCTAACTTCGAATGCAAGCCTTTGGCATTGGAATGGCGACGAGGCTAGCTAGTGGATGTCTCCAAAAGGAGTTTTATTATGAAGTCCAGTTGGACAAAAGTTGTAACGTGGATAACAACAGCGTGTTGGTATTTGGATTTTTAAAAAAAGAGATGTGGAACAACTCAGAAAAATATTACCCCCTGATGTTGGTCAGTGACAGGCTAAGCACAAAGAAAAGTTTAAAGAGCCGCTTCTCAACGAAGGCTGCCTGGCTGCAGCACCGCCTCTAACACTGGTGCATAAAATTAAATATTAGGGCTCAACAGTTCTCATTGGTGGCAATAGCAAATGTGTGATGCCTCTAAGCAATTACTTGGGAGTTTTTCTTTACGTTTGAAAACACACTTGACGCCTCATTTCTTTGATGGCTGCTCAATAGACACCACGAGAAGCTAGCTGAGCTGCCCCCTCCCCAGGCTCTGCTCTCGCGCGCAGCGCTTTCATCCAGGGCTTGAATTGTGTTGTCAAAGTTTAGTAGCCGAAAAAGGAGGGGGCATGAGAACAGGGAGGGGCCTTGAAAAGTCTTGGAAATCGGTATATTTTGCAGGTGTAGAGTGTGCCTAATAACCATGGCTAGGGCGCGCTCCCCACTGGCGAGGGGATGACAGGGACAGCTGGCTCAGTTTTCACTGTGAAAACCCCCCCTCGGTGGACCAGACACAGCGACCCTGACCTTTCTGCAGGGGGACCGCAATGTGCCTTTGACTGAATTAGCCATAAAGACGTCTTGCTATGACTTTTGTTCCCCACGAAAGCAAAGAAATATTGCGTTTAATATGAGAAGTACTGTTCGCAGCTTTTCTGTGCCCCTTAAGAAATATTACAGAGCTGATTTACTGGCCTCTTCCACCGAGTTGGCCCCCAGGCCCAGGGTGGAGGGGTGGGGACGGGCAGCAAGGACCGAGAAGGTGGTGGCAGAGGCAGCAGCGCGCTAAATTGCCTGTTGCCTGTTTCCAACGTTCTCTCTTTGCAGCAGCAAATTTATCAATCTTTTCGTCTGACAATACTTGGAAATATATCATTGTCACCCGGAGTTGTTTGATAGATTATCTGCAGGCACACAGCCTTTTTCAAGGTCAAGTTGAAGATTCTTGTTTGCTGTTTAACTGGGTTGTTTAAAAACTCTGAACAATGCCCGCCTGTTAAATTTTCACTTGTTCTCATGGGCATTGGAAAACAAGTTTTCCTGTTGACCAGGGATGAGGGCATTTCGTCCTATTGAGCTTCAGCAACCAGGACTTGGCAATGAAATCCACAGGAGAAGAAATGAGATTTAACCTTAGCACTTGCAGATGCCAAGGAGATTAAGCCATCTTCACATCTCCTCAAAGTGTGTACTAATTTTTCTCTGCATGTCACGGGCTGGTTATAGCCACATGCATCTCATTTATTCCAGTGGGAAGCCTTTATTCCAGTGGGAAGCTGCAGACACTCCCCTAACGTAGAAGTACAAAGAAATAGTCACTGCTGTCTTTGTCAGTGCTTTTAACCTGTTGCTCTAAGGACACTTTTAAAAATAAGGTCAGCCTCTAAGTCGTCATGTTTTCTGGACATATTTATTTATGTTTTCAATGGAAAGACTGGTTTCACAGTTTCCTCTATATCTGCGATGATTGATTTTTTAAAAATTCAGCCAACTTTTATTTACCTTGCAAAAATGTTCTGGACCAATGTGATAAATTACAGATATGCAAATTCCTTTGAATGGTGTTGTAAGTGTGTCTAGCTGGAGCTGAATAACTCCTTGCAAGTCAGTCTGTGCGTGCTCAGGACCCCAGGGAGCTGATCAAAGCACCCATTCTCTTTCATCCCTGGTATTCTCCTCCGAACTATTTCGATACAATATGTTTCCATGATGCACTTAATGGGCTAGGGACATAGAACTCATTACAACCTAGCTAGTTCTGCCGACCTCTTTGTTCCGAGGCAGAAAGTCAAAGAAAAAAGGAAAAGCACTGCCAGTTGCCAGCTTTCTGAAATGCTAAAGCATGCGTCATTTTTCACCAGGTCTCGTCTTGATATCCTCAAAAGACAAACTATGAAACCGGCCTCAGCCCTTTCTGGCATTAATTACACTGCTGTCCAGCCGATCTGTTTTTCCTATTATATGCATTTCTCAGCAGGGACTTTTTTTTTTTTTTTTTGCAAGACTAATGCAGCTGCAAGTTAAACTATGAATGCATTTTTATCGCTATGGAAAAAAATTAGTGAAAAGGCTGAAAAACATACAACGAAGCCTCTTAAAGGCTTCTGGTAGATGATAGATTTAGTGAGAGACTCGCAAGATTTTTGCAGCTTTTCTAAAACCCGAAATTGACTAAGAGCCCCAGGCGTTTCCAATGCACCCTCAGTGCTTTGTGGCGACACTCTGTTGTGTCATTTGGAATTCTGCTTTGGTACCCAGAGGAATCTTGAAGGTGGAACCTTTCAAGGTTTGTGTGAAATTTTTGAAATGAAACAGTCTGTCCTGCACCCAAGCAGGATGCAGCTTCCAAGGGATTTCTGTCTGGGATAAGAGCACAGAGAATATAAATTCTATTTCATTTCCTCTGTTTCTGGTAGGGTTGATTGGTTGGTGGAAATGGCTGGCAGCCAGTTCTGGGAAAGATTCCAGACCTGACTCCGATTAACCCTCTCTGGTGAAACTCTGCTGGAAACCAACTCACCAGCAATTGCCATTAATCTACTTACTAATTAAGCCAATTCATTTCTAAAGGAGAAAAATTCCTTTCTTTAGCCAAACTGATGGGAGGAAATTTGAAAGAAGCGCCAAACTGTGTAACTGTAATTCAGCCAAGGACTGCTAAAACAAGGTGTTGATATATAGCAGCAGATTTAAAACAAGTTTCTAGGGCAACACTCCTTTAGAGACGGTGGCATATAGTGCATAGTAGATGAAGCTCGAATAATGCTCCAGGGCGCCATGCCACCCCATGTACTTGCGTTGAATATAGCACGTCTCTCTCCAATTAAATCTTGTGTCTTTTACGCACAAATAAATCGCCTCTCCAGCTTTCTTTTGCACCAGAGTGTAACAACTTTATGTGACAGCTACCACAAATATATTTCTTGGGACTTAACAAATAGCTTTAGAAATCTGTAACCCAGGACCTATGATTCTGAAACGAGTCTGCAGAGAGGACCTAACTTGTAGTTGGGGGAACTTGACGCAGTTGAACATTACGCAAGCGCGGAAGAAAGGGAAGCTGCCTCTCAGGAAATGGGTACCCCACATTCCAGAAAGAATAGATACCCGAATCTTCATCTTGAAACCTTCCGGAAAGCAAAACTCCAAAGAGTTTCCCCACTTACTGAAGAATTGTTTATGGCTTTAAAGAGAAGGCCAGGAGCCTATGTAAGACAAGAGAAGACCTCCTTAGAGAACATTCTAAATCCCTTTCCAGTCTTTACCGTTTGCCTTCCTGGGGATCAGTGGACAGGCGAGGCAGCATATCAGTTTGCCTTGTGTTACAGAAAGACTGGAGGGATTCAACAGTTTAGTGCCCCAAACTTTTTAATTGAAGTTCATTCCTTCCCACCCTAAGGTGCCTGGGCACTCCGCTGAGCCCAGCAAACGTAAAAAAAATTGCCAACCCCTCAAGTCTGTGCCGCTCCAACACCAGTGAGCAGTCTCCTTCAAGGGCTTGGAAAGGTGAGCCTAGCCCGAGCATTTCGCGTTCTCTTCCAGTTAGTAGACATAATCCCGAGAGACAGTAATTTTAGAAACATCATGGAGATAGTACCCTTTGCCAGGGAGACAGCCCTCAGGCCAGGATGGTGAGGGGCCTCTTTCTGTCGTCCTGCTCTGGGCAGCCCAGTGGTCTACTCAGTAGCATCCATGTCCTTCACAGGGGTTTTCTGGATGTCGATGGCCTCGCCTTTGCCACAGGGGCGCTCTGGGGTATGGAAGGCCTCTCCAAAGGGGCGCTCTGGGGTATGGAAGGTCTCTCCAAGGGGGAGTCCTCTGATGTCGCCGGCCTCTCCAAGGGGGCGGCCTCCGGTGTCGATGGCCTCTCCAAAGGGTCATCCTTCTCCAAAGAGGCATTCCGGGGCATCGAAGGCCTCCGCCAATACTCTTCTCTCTGTGACAACCTCGCTAAAAATAGGGAAAGAGGAAGAGACATTTAATTTGTTTTAATTACTTGAGACTGCCCTCCCTAGAAATAGGGGCCACTGTAACAGATTTTTTTTTTAAAGGGGAGGGGTTGTCTTGTGTTGGAGTCCAAGGAATTGAAGATTTAAATTTCCATTTGTGTACTCAATCTTCCCTTCATATGAAATAGAAAATTATGAATGAGAAGGAAAGAGACCAGATTGGCAGAGGTCTGAAGTTGAGGAAGGGGGGAGGTTTGGCCCTCCCCCCATCCCCACAGGCTGGGCTCTCTGCTCCGTAGGGAGGGACATTTACCTGGTGTGTAAATTGTGAGGAAAGCGTTGGGGGTCTGAGACAGGAAAGCCACAACATGGGGTGTGATGTTCCAGCTTTGAAGGGGAACAAAGGCCCTGAGCTAATCCCAGTGAAAGCCAGAGGCGTGGAGAAGGCGACAAAGACTTGCAGCCTGCGGTCACCGGTAGGTGTCAATGTGGACACTTACAGCCTGGGTAGTGGGAGAGGGGAACACAGACCCAGGCTGTCATTTCAAGGCTTAACATGAACAAAGATAAAAACGTGACAACCTCGGCTTTCAATGGTTGGGAGGTTCAAAGTGGAACGCTAGGAGACTATCTGGGTTAAGTCTTTTCTGAAGCAGGGGCTTTCTTTTTTCAGTCAAGGATCAACCAGGGAAGTTTTGAAGGCCTTTTCTCAAGGTAACTTTTCTTACGAAAAGAAGAATTCTTTAAAATGATGTCCAGTTCCACCCACTGCCTAAGGTGAAGCGATGGAGCTTTGGAGATTCTGGACATAGTATAAAAGGCATTGTTTTCTGGACCCCCGAGACCCAGGGGGCTGCATTAAGCCTTTATGAACTTGGGCAGCCTGCCTCAACTTTTTGGATAAAGTTCATGTATTATTTACACATGAAATGAATAAGAAATAACCTTTCCCTTTTATGAAATGATGCCTACATGTAGACGAGTCTAATGGTACCATGATTTAGAATATATTCATCTGACAAAGAAGTTGAAAGAATAATGGAAACCTGGTAAGATTCAGCATGCCTGTGATTTCAGACTCACTAATAGAAATCAGCAGACAAGGCATTTACCTGCAAATGAAACTCCTTTATAATCTGGAAAAGATAACTGGAAATCTTCTGCTAATGCAACTGATTAGCGAAGACTCTCTTAGAGAATTAATAGATGGAAATGACAAACCATGTTTATCCTAAGAACTCAGACACATGGTTTTCCTTAATTTCTACTATTAAAACCAAAATACATTTTATAAAATCATAATGTAATAAAATTCTAGTTTTCCTTAGTTGAAATAAGTCTCCTAAATAATTTTTTAAAAAAGGATGTAAATATCCTTAAAAGACTAATGACATTTCACAGGTAATGCAATTTAGAAAGAAACACTTCCATGTTTTCTTTTCCAACAATGTGCATTTTTGTAAACTGCTATAAATTGCAATTCAAAAGCACTGATCTCGCCATCCCCAATCATTTTTTATACTGATCAAATGAATGCAGATACTCCCATTTGGGAGGGGCGACATGACATTTCACTTGGCTGTTCTAAACAGGTCACAGACCTTTCACAGACCCTAAGGCAGTGGGAGGGAGCTCTTTACTAAACCGTGTAACCAAATCAAACCAATGGTTACCCCTTTTCAAAACCATTGGAATGGTTTGCACAATGCTATTCACATAGCAGCACAGAAACTGAAAGGATGGTCATCCAATGGAAATTTCTTTCCTTTTGTTTAAACTTGCAAGCTCAAAAAAGTAATACTTGAAGGAAAACAATTACATTTGCTATGATCAAAACCAACAATAAACATGCTTTTTTATTGACACCACACGGCATAGCTGTAGCCAACCATTGGTATGTATATATATATGCACACGTATGTATGTATATGTATGTCTATTTATTGGAGATGTTGCTTTGTTTGAAACCTTAAGCACAAAGACACAACATGGCTGCCCTGGAGATGACCTATTGCTTTCAAGTTGCTTGAACACATCAGAATTTCCATTGTTAAGGTTGATTAATTGAAACTGATAAGTTACCATGAATAAAGATTGTTTTTCTGTTTAATGTGGTGGGCCTGATTTGGTAAATGCCTCATTCATGTAGCTTTGCAGTGCAGCATATGGGCAAGAGTCATTCAGTATCACAAACATATACAATTTATTATGCTTGTATGGGCACAACCAAAAGGCCTTTCTATTTTAATGACAAAGTTTCAATGAAAAATTCCATTTAAAGAGTCACTAGTACATGAAATGTGATTTTGTAATTTACTTTTAGAGTTCCTATCTCTGCATTTCTGTGACTAGTTTAAAAGGTATACTATTTAAATACAGTAAGAAAAAAATTCATATATCCAAATCAGACCTTAGCATTAGTCATGGGGATACAACAGACTTTCTCTTAAATGTTGGCAGACACATGAAGGAAAATACTTTATCATCTAATGCCACCTCGAGTGCCATACTATTGATAAAGTTACTATAATGATAGTTCGCACTGCCCAGTTTACAAAAAACGTAAATAAAAAAAAATGAAAGAGATTAGTGAATAGCATGTCAACTTCCTGGCATTTTTTTCTTAATGAAATCAGAAAATAATATTTAAAAATTATTTAGAGACTATTCAATGAAAAAAAGAATAGGTTTATTAATTTTCCCACAGTTTAATTATTGTTAGGCTCCTTTGCCTGAAAACTGATGTCACTTTTTAAAGACTGAACTACATAAAAACTGTCAGGAATATTTACCAAAAAAGTATTGGTTATAATTTGTCATAATGATGTTGTACTGAAATGTTTTTCCCTTTCTTAAGCTGCTCATGTAATTACTGGAATAGTGATAACAAAAAATATGAAAGACATGCTAATTAACTAAATAAATGATTGTATCAAACCATCAAAGAGATAGTTACCATATTCAGCCTTTAATGTCTTATCAAATAAATTCTCTGGTTATTCATGTCCATGAAGTAGTTCAAGTTCACCCAACATTTCTCAATTAAATTAGATGGGTATTCTCAGTGCAGCTCTTCTGGAGAGTAATAAAGCACATTGGTCACAGCTGACCACAGCTAGTATGTGTTTCATAAAGGACTGGATGTCCATTGGAAAGCTAATCAGTGCACCATCACTTGTAAAATTCCCTCCTGTATTTTGAAGTGATAATCTGTATCTAATTTTTAAAGAAAAATTTACTCTCCTTTCACTCTTCTGAGGCCAATTTCTTTTCTAGACCTGAATAGAGATCATTGGTGAAACACTACCAAATAGCTTTGGTATGTGTATAACAAAAACCCACCTCTTTGTAGAACATAACAAATTATGCAATGTTCACAGATGCGTTTCACATTGTGCCTTTTGTGAGAAAATGAAGGCCCAACTCTGTTCCCTACCCCCTTCTCTATGAAAGACTAGGCTTCCAATGCAATCTGTTTTAATCATAGGGAAAAATAAATAGACTTTAATATGAAAGCTTCAGATAGTTATTCTTAAGGGGATTTTAATTTGATCTATGTAATTTGCACAAGGATGAATTTGAAGTCATAGCACCTATATATTCCTATAAGCAAACAAACAACTTGTGTCCTAATGATTAAAGTTTTAACTGCTAGCTGTAACCTACCTTTGCTGTTTGAATATTTTGTAGAAGTGCTGTTTTTACATAATTTCATATTTGAGTTTATATGTTACCAAAGAAATACAGTAATTTTTCAGGTACAATTTTAAAAATATACACAATCAAACATTTTCGATTTTTGTTTCTACATTTTCATTTTTGATGGATCTTTCCCAGTTTTATTAAGCTATAATTGGTATGCAGCAGTGTGTAAATTTAAATATAACTTGATTTACATACATGTGACATGATTACCATAATAAATTTAGTTAACATACATATCATACAAAAAAAGAGAAATTTTTTTTCCATTGTGATAAGAACTCTTAATATCTGCTCTCTTAACAACTTTCAAATATACCATACAGCAGTGTTACATGTAGTCATCATGTTGTATATAACATTACTTATGTAACTGGAAGTTTGTATATTTTGACCACCTTCATGCAATTCCCCCACCTTCTAATGGGGGAAGAGGCTATTAAAAGATAATCCTGAGTAATGAGGTAGCAATTTCTGCAGTAATGTGAACAATGCAGAAAGGCCTCAGGCCCACCCTACTCGGAGACCTCTGTAAATCCTGGTATTACTTTTATTGAATGTGCTAGTCTTTGAGGGTCCATCTTAGAAAATAATTTCCAAGAACTGAGAAGTCTATCTTCAGTGCCTAGTGCAGGGCTTTGCTTCTGGTAGGTGTTCATAAAGTCTGTTGAACGAGTGGATGGATTAATAAAGAAGAGGTGAAACCAGAAGGTTATGTATTGTGGCCCTTTAGTATACATGACCTTTGCAATTCCCTCCCACAGGCTGAAACCACAGGCTGTTTGGCTTGTTTCAGAAATTCATACTGAGAGCCAGGAATAAAGCTCTTTGATAACAGAGGCTAAGCATGCTTCATGTTGGGTGAAGAACAAATTCACTCTTTGAAGCCAGAAGCTGAAATTAAAGGAAACTGAGGTCGGGGTAACAAGAACAGTTTCTAATATGGGGCTATGGTTTTATAAAAAGCTATGAGACTAGGGAGGCTATAGGGCAAAAACTTACTTTACATTTAGGAACTGAGTCAAGCCCCTTGATGGCTTGGGGATGTCAAGACCCTAATGTTATAGCAGATCAGGCACCTTCAAGCTTATAAGAATGGGTTGTGGATTGGGAGTGAGACTGGCACAAAGAAGCAGTCACATAACTATATTCAGGGAGAGAGAGAGAGAGAGAGAGAGAGAGAGAGAGAGAGAGAGAGAGAGAGAAGAGAAGAGAAGAGAAGAGAAGTATATATTTAACATACATATATACTAAAACATATAGAATAGAATGAGAGATATTTGAGCCTGTAAAACAAGGTTTTAATATAAACAAAATAATAGAAAGCTTGGAAACACAATAAGATAAGCCATTAGAACATGAATTCACTCCAAATAAATGTAAGTTGATGAAATAGTCTCACTAAAATTTTTAAATGTCTGTGTTTAGTACTCAAATAAATAATTGATAATAATCCATTAAAAAAAGAAACATAAATTTTATACAAAACAAGCCAGACTAAAATAAAGACTAGTGGCTATGAAAAAGAACCAACTAAAAAAAATCATTAAAGTAAAACACTAAAACATAGGATAAAGTGGGTACAACTGAAAAGAAAATTAGAAAATGAGAAGGTAGTATTTGAGGATTAATTTAGAAAATTTAGATTAGAGGCATAGAGAAGCTGACAAGAAAGAAGAAAATAATGTAGAGAATGTTGTACAAGCAATACTACAAAGGCAGTAGCTGAGAGACTTCTAGAAGTAAACTAATCATTAGATGCAAATTATACTCTGAATATTAATAAAGATAAATATACCATTGAATTCACTGTAATAAAACTACAGATCATCAAGAATGAAAACTAAACTACTACTACTTTAAAAGCTACCATAAAGAAAACATAAAATGTTCACAAGTGATTGAAAAATTGTTTATAAACTTCACATAACCATGAGCAGAGGCTCACTTAATGGTACAATAACAAAATATGGAGGAAAAAATAACTGCCAACTTAGAATTTCATATCTTGCTAAACTACCATAAAAGTGTGGTAAAAATTAAAATAAACAATTTACCAATGATTGGTCCTCACTAAGCAAATTATCAAAGTAACAATATTTTTAACATACATATATACTAAAACAGATACATATACTTATACATATGCACTAAAGGAACTAGAACTTGTAGCTTTCAATCCAGCAGAGGGGAAAATAAAGAAATACAAAACTAACAATCCAAAAGAAAGCATGAAAGAAAACAATAAGAAGTAAAGCTAAATATCAGAAAATAAAAAATGATGGCAAAAATAAGTCTAAAGTTATCAATAATTATAATGTTGTAAATAGAATAAATTCATATATAATAGAATAAACTCAGGTAATTGTAAATAGAAGAAATTGTTGTAAATAGAATACATCATTATAAATAGAACAGTTAAAAATGTAGATCTTATCAAAGAGAACTAAAATAAAAATATCTAGTTTTAAGTTGCTTAAAAGAGAAAAAGCAAATATAAAGAATCATAAAAAGATTGAAAATAGCCTGGCCAGGTGGATTAGTTGTTTGGAGTTTTGACCTATTAACCAAAAAGGTTGTAGGCTCAATTCCTGGTCAGGGCAAAGATTGTTTACAGCAGAATTTAGAGCATTGAGGAATTACTAGAAATAAAGAGAAACACTGCATGCAATGATTCACCAAGAGAAATATAATAAATTAGGATGCATTTATAACCTTAAAACAGGTAAAACAAAAATTAACAGTTACTAAGAGGAGCTGATAAATTCTTACACATAGTGAGATAGTTTTACATTCTTTCAGAAAATAAGATATTAAGGCAAAATAGTTTAGAATAATAGAAAATACTCAAATTAATACGATGACCTAATAGATGTGAAAATATGCACTGAAAACATAGAAAATAAAACCATTTTCAAGGTAATATAAATACTTAAAAAATACTTCACAAAGGAAGTCTGTACAAATTTTCAATGTCTTACAAATCACAGCCTCTGACTTAAATGCAATTAAATTAGAAGTTGTTAAAAGTAAAGCAATCGAATGGACCCGAATAGTGTTCTGCTTTCTCTGAGTAAGCCAGTCAGAGGAAGACAAGTACCATATGATTTTAATGAATAAAATGAGCTAACAAGTAAAATAGAAACAGACTCATAGAGACAGAGAACAGACTGACAGCTGTCAGAGGGGAAGGGGGTTGTGGGGGTCTGAGTGAAAAAGGTGAAGGTATTAAGGAAAAGAAAAAAAAACTCTCATAGACACAGAAAATAGTACACTGGTGATTACCACAGGGAAAGAGGATGGGGGAGGTAGAAGAGGGTAAAAGGGGAGTAAATGGTGATGGAAGGAGACTTGACTTGGTGAACACACAATACAGTATAAAGACAATGTATTATAGAATTGTACACCTGAAACCTATATAATTTTATTAACCAATGTCACTCCAATTAATTCAATATAAAATAAAAAATAAATAAAATAAATACACTACAAAAAAAGTAAATCTATCTCTTTAATAAAGACAGTTTAAAAAGCTCACATGCTAAACAGGCAATCATGATGGTAATAAAATATTCAGAACTAAGCAACAATTGAAATACCATATGTCAAAATATATGGAATACAACTACAATAGTTTTTATAGTCATAAATGCATTTATTAAAATATAGTAAAAACAAAAAGAAATTAGTAAAATAGAGAAAAAGAACAGAAAAGTCTTTCAAAATAGAAGGAAATAATAGATAAAATACATAAATTAAATCATAAAACCAAAAATATAGTAGATCAAATAAACCCAAAATTAGTACTTTAGAAAAACTAAAATTTATAAAATCTTTAGCTGGCATAAGAACAACAAATGGTAAATATATAAAATAATGTTAGGAGAGTAACCAAGATGGTGGTATAGGTAAATGCCTGTACCCAATGCCTCCCACAACCACATCAAAATTACAACTAAAATACAGAACAATTATCATCCAGAACTGTCTGAAAACTGGCTGAATGGAAGTCTTCCAACTAGAGAAGTAAAGGAGAAAGCACACTGAGACTGGTAGGAGCAAGGGGTCCCAGCCCCACACCAGCCCCCCAGCCCAGGGTCTCAGAGCTGGGAAAAGAAGTCCTACATGCAGTAAGAACTACGGAATGTAAAAACCAGTTCGGATTGGGGCTCAGTGACACAGAGGCTGCTGGAGACTTAGCTGTTCCTCTGAAAAGGCTAGCTAGTACCAGGAACTGAATTTACAAGGTCCCACTTCCTCCGAGCTCCAGCACCAAGGCGAGGCTCTAGGGAACACAGACACATACAAGGAGGAACTGGATTGTCTGGCATTGGGGCATGAATTCAGAAGTGGCTTTCTCCCAGATGGAGTTGCTTGCAGGGATCATTGTTCCTATGCTGGGATCTCCCCGGTCACAGGGCTGACTAGCAGCCATTTCTGTTTGCTCTGCCTCAGGGATTCCCTAAGACCCTACCTCATCCAATTTACAACCCCACCCAAGCTGTATGCAATGGCATTTGCATATAAATGGCCTGTCCTTGATCAGGCTAAAATCTCTCAAACTAGCTGCAGCTGGGTCATGGGGCACCAAACCTATCAATAAAAGACCCAAGACCCAGCACTAGCACCAGCCTGCCTTGCTTTATTGCTGGCCCTCATCTGGTCACCTCCAAACATGATACAAAGAGGAGGAATCTGAAGATCTCTCTGTAGCTCCTACTGGGTGCTCCAGGCAGTGGTTGACTTTGCATCACCTTGGAGACCCAAGAGCCAGTGTACCCAGTGGTCAGTGTCAGATCATACCAGAATACAACTCTAGACATCCATAATTGACACACTCAAGGGGTAGACTCAGTGAGCAACAAAGCTCCACTGAAGCAAGTCCTGCTCCATAGGGGTGTCTCTTGCACAGCAGCTCTCCCACTGTAGTTGCAGTTGGTCCTCACAGCCAATTAGCCTGGAGGTCAATTCCTTCCAGTGACACCAACAGCAATCAAGTCTCAACTACAACAAGACTGCGCTTACAGCTCACCAAGGGGTGCACCTAGAGCTCCGAGCTCTGGTGACTGGGGAGGCTGAGCCACAGGCCCTGTAAAACACCTACTACACAAGGCCATTCTACCAACTCAAGGAGACATAGCAGCTCTACCCAATACATAGAAACAAACACAGGGAAGCAGCCAAAATGTGGGGACAAAGAAACATGTCACAAATGAAAGAAATGGAAGAAAGCAAACTACTGGATATAGAGTTCAAAACCACGGTTATAAGGTTACTCAAGAATCTTCTAGAAACCTCCAAAAAAAATGGAAAAGGACCAGTCAGAAATTAAACAAACACTGACTGAAATAAAGAATAATATACAGGGATTTAACAGTAGAGTAGAGGATTCTGAGATTCAAATCAATGATTTGAAATATGAGGAAGCAAAAAACACCCAATCAGAAGAGGAAAAAGAAAAAAGAATAAAAAAATATGAAGATAGTGTAAGAAGCCTCTGGGAAAACTTCAAGCGTACCAACATTTTCATTATGGTGCTGCCAGAAGAAGAGAGAGAGCAAGATATTGAAAACCTATTTGAAGAAACAATGACAGAAAATTTCCCCTACCCGGTGAAAGAAATAGACTTAAAAGTCCAGGAAGCACAGAAAGTCACAAACAAGAGGAACCCAAAGAGGCCTCTACCAAGACACATCAAAATTAAAATACCAAGGGCTAAAGACAAAGAGAGAATCTTCAAAGCAGTAAGAGAAAAACAGTTACCTACAAAGGGAATGCCCATATGACTGTCAGCTGATTTCTCAACAGAAACTATGCAGGCCAGAGGGAGTGGCAAGAAATATTCAAAGTGATGAATAGCAAGGACCTACAACCAAGATTACTCTACCCAGCAAAGCTATCATTTAGAATTGAAGGTCAGATAAAGAGCTTCCCAGACAAGAAAAAGCTAAAGGAGTTAATCACCACCAAACCAGTATTATATGAAATGTTGAATGGTATTCTTTAAGAAGAGAAAGAAGAAGAAAAAAATAAAAAATATGAACAACAAAATGGCAACAAATATATACTTATCAATAATTGAATCTAAAAATCAAAATAAATGAATGAGAAATCTGATTAACAGAATAAACTGATAAATAAAATAGAATCAGAGGCATGGAAATGGAACAAACAAGATTCTCAGAGGGAAAGGGTGTGGGAAGGCAGGAAGAGAATAAACAAAGAACTTATATGCATATATGCATTACCTATGGACACAGACAATAGGGTGGTGAAGGCCTGGGGTGAGGTGGGAACTGGGTGGAGGGGATAATGGGGGTACAAAAGAGGAACATCTGTAATCATCTCAATAATGAAGATTTTAAAAATATAAAACAAAATAAAAATAATGTTAGGAACAGAAAAGGGACATAATTGCAGAGATTATCAAATTCATATCTGCAAATCAAAGATATCTTTGTTGACTTGATAAAGAAGAACTGACAAGCCTACATCATATTTAACGATGACACTTTAGAAACTGCCCTACTATGAGAGAAGCAAGACAAGGTGCCACTGACTGCTCTATTCAGCATTCTACTGACAATGGTAAGCCAGTGCAACAAGAAAAGAAAAAATAAGCTGTACTTATAGATTGTAAGAGACAAGTGTTTTAAATTATAGAAATGACAAGAGACTTTTCAGACAAGCTATTAGAACCAATAGAGCTCAGGAAGTTTGCTGTAACCAAGATCAAAATATAAAATCCACAGTAATAGATATTTAGAATGTCATAGAAACACATTACATTCATAATAGTACAAAACTATGTTACTTATACTTAAAGTTACTTAGAAACAAATCTAATAAAAGATGTGCAAGACCTTGATAAAGATATTACAAAACACTGTTAAAGAAGATATATGAATCTCCAAATCAATGGAATGTTATATTCATAGATGGGAGGACTCAATGACTTAAAATTTTTAATTCTTTCCAGATCAATCTTTAAAACAAAATACTGACAGATTTTTTCCATGGATCTTGAAATGATAAACCTAAAATTTATATGGAAAAGTATAGAACCAAGAGGGGCTAAGACAATTTTGAAAAACAAGATGGAAGGACTTTCTATGCCAGATATCAAGTTTTATTTTATCTTTACAAATTTAAAATTATAGTTGACATACAATATATTAGTTTCAGATGTACAATATAGTGATGACATTGATGTACTTTATGAAGTGATCACCACCATAAGTCTAGTAACTATGTAATACCATACATAGTTATTCTATTAGTGACTATCTTCCCTATACTGTACATTACATTCCCTTGACTTACTCTATAACTGGCAGATTGTACTTTTTAATAAATCTTTATTGTTCAGATTATTACAGTTGTTCCTCTTTTTCCCCCCCATAGCTCCCCTCCACCAGGTTCCTACCCCACCCTCTTCCCTTACCCCCCCAGTGTCCTCATCCATAGGTGTACGCTTTTTGTTCAGTCTCTTCCCGCACCCCCCACTCCCCTTTTCCCCCGAGAATTGTCAGTCCACTCCCTTTCTATGCCCCTGATTCTATTATAGTCACCAGTTAGTACTGTTCATCATATTTTTTATTCCCTTGGTTTTTAGATCCACTTGTTGATAGTTACCTATTTGTTGTTCATAATTTTTATTTTTATCTTCTTCTTCCTCTTCTTAAAGAATATCTTTCAGCATTTCATATAATTCTGGTTTGGCAGTGATGAACTCCTTTAGCTTTTTCTTATTTGTGAAGCTCTTTATCTGGCCTTCAATTCTGAATGATAGCTTTGCTGGGTAGAGTAATCTTGATTGTAGGTTCTTGCAATTCATCACTTTGAATATTTCTTGCTATTCCTGTCTGGCCTGCATAGTTTCTGTTGAGAAATCAGCTGACAATCGTATGGGTGCTCCCTTATAGGTAACTAACTGTTTTTCTCTTGCTGCTTTTAATATTCTCTCTTTGTCTTTTGCTCTTGGAATTTTAATTATGATGTGTCTTGGTGTGGTCCTCTTTGGATCCCTTTTGTTTGGGGTTCTGTGTGCTTCCTGGACTTGTAAGTCTATTTCTTTCATCAGGTAGGGGAAGTTTTCTGTCATTATTTCTTCAAATAGGTTTTCAGTATCTTGCTTTCTCTTTTCTGGGACCCCCATAATTCTTATATTGGTACACTTGAAGTTGTCCCAGAGGCTTCTTACACTATCTTCAACTTTTTGTATTCTTTTTGCTTTTTCAGAGGAGTGTTTTATGCTTCTTGGTATTCCAAATCTTTGACTTGATTCTTGTGATCCTCTAGTCTGCTTTTAGGTCTCTGTATAATATTTTTTATTTCAGTCAGTGTATGCTTTATTTCTAGTTGATCCTTTTTCATATCCTCGAGGTTCTCGTTTAATTTATCAGCCTTTTCTAAGAAATTCTTGACAAACCTTATAACTGTGGTTTTGAACTCTATATCCAGTCTTTTGCTTTCCTCCATTTCCTTTAATTGTGGCCTGCCTCTTTGTCTCCGCATTTTAGCTGCTTCCCTGAGTTGATGGAGTTGCTTTGTGTGTTTGGTGTCTTAGCAGAGCCCAGTAGCTTAGCCTCCCCAGTTACCTGTGGTGGATCCTCTTGGTGCACCCCTTTGTGGGCTGTATGTGCAGTCTTGTTGTAGTTAAGCCTTGCTTGTTGTTGGTATCACTGGGGGGAGTTGATCTTCAAGCTAATTGGCTGTGAGTATCAGCAGTGTCTCTGCTGGGAGGGCTTCTATGCTCAGCTTGGATGGGGCGGAGTCTCAGGGTGGTGCAGACAAGCTTTGGTTTCCCGTCAGCCCCGCCCTAAGAGGGCCTTGTTTTCCATATCCCGCAATAATGGCTGCACACACCTCTGAGAAGGCTGTTCTTGAGTTTCGCCTGTTGCCAGACAGGCAGGCTTCTCCCCGACCGGAGCTGGATATCAGTGCGGTCGGGAAGTTTTGTTTTTCTCCCAAACGAGAAAGCTAGCCACTGGGAGGGCTTCTGTGCTCAGCTTGGATGGGGCGGGGTCTCAGGTTGGTGCAGACAAGCTTTGATTTCCCGTCAGCCCTGCTCTAAGAGGGCCTTGTTTTCTGTATCCCGCAATAATGGCTGTGCGCACCTCTGAGAAGGCTGCTCTCGAGTTTCGCCTGCTGCCAGACAGGCCGGCTTCTCCCGACTGGCGCTGGATATCATTGCACTAGGGAGGCTTTGTTTTCCTCCCGAAGGAGAAAGCCAGCCGCGCACTTGGTGCCCGCCCTCTCCGCGCTCACAGATCTCTGCACCTCCACAGCTCCCTAAACTCAGCGTCCCTTTCTCTTTTATTCTAGTTGTAGAGCATCCGCTCAGCCAGCTTTCCGGTGGTTCTGGACGATGTCTGCTCTGTTTTCCAGCTGTAGTTTCAAAATTGTTGTGGTGGGCAACAATTAGATGTTTACCCTATGCTGCCATCTTGGTTTCTCCGCAGTATGTACTTTTTAGTGTCCT
The DNA here is from genome assembly GCF_951640355.1 of Cnephaeus nilssonii. NCBI lineage: Eukaryota > Metazoa > Chordata > Mammalia > Chiroptera > Vespertilionidae > Cnephaeus > Cnephaeus nilssonii. The sequence continues at coordinate 20,475,658 of NC_137072.1, read as the reverse complement.
CCATCTTTTACACCCATCTCCCAGTCCCATTTGGCAACCACAAGTTTGTTCTTTGTTATCTATGAGTTCGTGTGTGTTTTGTTTTGTGTTTCTTTTTTATTCCACATATAAGTGAAATCATATGGTATTGGTCTTAGTATAATACCCTCTACTCCTTCTTATGTGGCAATATTTCATTCTTTTTTTATGGCTGAGTAATATCCCACTGTATATATGTATCACTTCTTCTTTAACCATAGATGGACACTTAGGTTGTTTCCACATCTTGACTATTGTAAATAATGCTGCAGTGAACATAGGGATGCATACATCTTTTCAAATTATTGTGTTTTTTTTTATTTCTTCAAATAAATACTCAGAGGTGGGATTTCTGGGTTATATGGTTGTTCTATTTTTAATTTTTTGAGAAATCACTTTACAGTTTTTCATAATGGATGTACCATCTTTTCAATCTCACCAAAAGTGCACAAGGATTCCTTTTTCTCCATATTGTTGGCAACACTTATTCTATGTTAACTTTTTTGTAATAGCCACACTGACAGGTGTGAGGTGATCTTGTTGTTTTGATTTGCATTTCCCTTATTATTCAGTAATGTTCAGCATGTTTTCATGTGTCTGTTGGCCATCAAGTTTTATTTTAAAACAAAAGTAATTAAAACTCTGGTATTAGAGCAGAAAAGACAAATAGGTTACTTGCATAGAATGAGAATGAAGAGCCTGGAAAAAGTCCATACTGGCATGGAATCTTGGCATAGGACAGAGGTAGCATTTCAAATCATGAGGTGGGAGACATTAATGGTGCTAGGATAATTGGCTGTTCTAAAGAGAAGGAAAGTTAGGCTCCAAAAAAGCATATAACATACAAAAACTAATTTCTGATACAAACACAAAGTAGCTAAGTGTGAAAATCAAATTGGTAATATTCTGAAAAGACAATGTAGGATGATCTTGATAAGCTAGAGTAGGAAAATTTATCTAAAAAGGATAATAAAAGTATAATTCATAAATTAAAATATTGAGAAACATAACTTTATACAATGATTTTATGTTTGGTTAAACAAAAGACATCGAAAGCAAAGTTAAAAGACATACTGCAGACAGTGAGAAGATATCTGTGAAATGTATAACTGACAAAGGGTTACTATCCTGAACTTATAAAAATTCCTACAAATTGATAAAAAAGAACAACTAAATAATATAAAAACCATCAATTGCTAATAATAAGCTATTCACAGAAAAGAAAACCAAAATGATGAATAAATATAAAAAATTATTTCACTAGGCACCAAGAAATTTTAAATATGAAAATGAGATAGAATTTCATACCCATCAGATTGGCAAAAAGGAAAAGTTTGGCTACTTCAAGTGTTAATAAGAATATGGAACAATTCAAATTCATAAACTATGAGTGTAAATTAGTGTAACATTTAGTAGCACAATTTGACAGTATCTAGCAAAGTTAAAGATGTATATACTCTTCAACTCAGCAATTCCATTTGTAGGTATTTACTAGTGAAACACTTGCACATATGACTATGAGAAACATACAGGGATGTTTATAGCAGCTGTGTTTATGACTGCAAGAAATTAAAAATATTCTAAGTTCCCATCAACAGGAGAATGAATACACTGTAGTATATTCACGCAATGGAATATACTATACAACAGGCAAAATAAGTGAACTCAGGCTACATATAGCAAAATACTGTAATTAAACTTTAAGATGTAATAGTTATGGGAAAAAGTATATATATATATATTGCATTCCAATAGCATTGATATAATGCTTAAAAACATGCCTAATGATGTTATATATGTGTTATGTAGCATAATTATATATATACTAGAGGCCCAGTGCACGAAATTCGTGCGGAGAGGGGGTGTCCCTCAGCCAAGCCTGCACCCTCTCCAATCTAGGACCCCTCGAGAGATGTCTGACTGCCCATTTAGGCACACCGGGATCAGGCCTAAATGGGCAGTCAGACATCCCTCTCACAACCCAGGACTGCTGGCTCCTAACTGCTCGTCTGCCTTCCTGATTGCCCCTAACCGCTTCTGCCTGCCAGCCTGATCACCCCCTAACCACTCCCCTGCCAGCCTGATCGAAGCCTAACTGCTCCCCTGCTGGCCCGATTGCCCCTACTGTCCTCTCTTTGCCGGCCTGGTTGCCCCCAACTGCCCTCCCCTGCAGGCCTGGTCCCCTCCAACTGCCCCCCCCTGCAGGCCTGGTACCCCCCAACTGCTCTCCCCTGCAGGCCTGCTCCCCCCCCAACTGCCCTCCCTGCTGGCCTGATTGCCCACAACTGCCCTCCCCTGCCAGCCATCTTGTGGCGGCCATCTTGTGTCCACATGGGGGCGGCTATTTTTTACCACATGGGGGCGGCCAGCTTGTGTGTTGGAGTGATGGTCAATTTGCATATTACTCTTTTATTAGATAGGATATACATATGTCTATATGTATGCAGTGTGTGTGTGTATGTGTTTATGGAAATATTTAAAAATATGCAAGATTGACAAACACTAAAATCAGGGCAGTGGTTAACTCTGGGGAGGGAGGGAAAGATATGGTTATCAGGAAGCTTCAACTCTAGCTTCACTGCTTGACTTTTTTATGAATCATGGATGACAAAATCTAACAGAGCCAGGTGGTATTCAAAAGTTAATTATGTATTTTCTGAATGTTTGAAATATTTCATAATAAAAATAGTTTCTACATTAAATATGTATTTAACCTTTTGCACTCGGATGTCGAGTGTGACTTGACACGGTTAGCATTAGAATAAAGGAATCGAGAAAAAAGCAAGCGAGTGCAAAGGGTTAAGGAAATTAAGCCTTTTCTCAATTCACTATTACTGATATAAAAACAAAAATAATAAAATTATTTTATTTTTTTGGCCACTTCTAGCTTACATTTGTGTAGAATTTAGTAGTAGACAATGTAGTTTTTCCAATGACCTACTTTTTTCTATGTGATTGTTTATTTCAAGTTGAGAAACCTACATTAAAGAAATTGAACTAGCCAGGAATATGATAGGTAGAGGATTAAAGTCCAGTGACATTTCTGCACACTGAAATTTATAAACCCACTTTTATAATCTCAATTTATTCCCTCAGGTTCCAAAGTTGGGGTTCCTCCAGTTGAAAGAAATAAATATATGGTATCTTTTATATACAAGGATGTCATTTCCAGCTCAATTAAGGATGCACTTGACATGTCCATGAATATGCATGAATCCATACACAATAAATTGTGACATCTTGCCATTTCTAAAACAGAACCATTGCTAAATTTAAAAATTAATACCTACTTGTCTCTACAATAACTAAAACCTCTCTCAATATTTTGTTATCACCATAAAGGCTTATATGGTTTATGGTGCCTCTTAAATGAGTGGGCAGCAACAGGGAAGCTAATGTCTGGGAAAAGTCAGTGGCTGCAAGATTCAGAGAGTCTACTGTATTCCAACTCATGGTCCAACAACTGAATAACAACATACACTAGAAAGCATTCTTGTCTCATTCTTCATACTTTGGAGCACTCTAAGTATCAGTTATGAATATTGCTACCCCAGCTTTTCTTTTTCATTCCAATTTGCATGAAAAATTTTTTTTTCCATCCCTACACTCTCATTCTGTGAGAGTCTTTTGTTTTAAGGTTGGTCTCTTGTAGGCAGCATATATATGGGTCATGTTTTCTTATCCATTCAGCTACATTATGTCTTTTGATTGGAGCATTTAATCCATTTACATTTAAGATTATTATTGATAGGTACTTACTTGTTGCCATTTTAATTTTTTATGCTTGTGTGCCTCTCTCTCTTGCTCTATTTCTTCATCTTATAGCTGCCCCTTTAGCATTTCTTGCAGTGCTGGTTTGGTGGTAATAAACATTTAGCTTTTTTTTTTGCCTTTATTTCACATTCCATTTTAAATGATAGCCTTGCTGGATAGAGTAGTCTTGGATTCAGTCTCTTCCTTTTCATTACTTTGTATACCTCATATCACTCTCTTTTGGCCTGAAGTGTTTCTATTGAGAATTCAGCTGACAGTCTGTTGGGAATTCCCTTATAGATAACTTTGTCTCTCTATTGCAGCCTTTAAGATTCTTGCTTTGTCTTTAACCTTTTGCACTCGGATGTCGAGTGTGACTTGACACCGTTAGCATCGGTAGCAGCTCATTTTATACTCTTTGAATGTATCAATAATTTGAAATATAAAAAAATCCAAATAAATAAGTTTGTATGAAAAGAAACTCCAGTTCTTTATTCTACTGCCGCGCTTTGTAAAATCTGGGGTATTTAAAAAATTAAATACTGAGTAGAATAAAGGAATCGAGAAAAAAAGCGAGTGCAAAGGGTTAATGTTTGCCATTTTAATTATGATGGTCCTGGGTGTGGGTCTTTTGAGGTTCTTCTTGATTGGGACTCTCTGTGTCTCCTCAACTTGAGTGAATTTTTTTTCCTTCACCAGGCTAGGGAAATTTTCTGCCATTATTTCTTCAAATAGGTTCTCTATTCCTTGCTCAGATTCTTCTCCTTCTAGTATCCCTATAATGCAAATGTTGTTATGTTTCTTGTTGTCCCAAAACTCTCTTACATTCTCCTCCTGCTTTAAATTTTTTTTTCCAATTGCTGCTCTGAATGGGTGTTTTTTTTCTACCTTGTCTTCTAATTTGCCGATTTGGTCTTCTGCTTCTACTAGACTTGATTCCTTCCAGAATATTTTTATTTCAATTGTCATTCTTCATTTGTGCTTGATACTCATTGATGGTTTCTACCTCTTTTTTTTAATGCTGCTGTAGTTCTCATTAAGTTCCATAATGTTCTCATTAAGTGGCTTGTAGTTCTCACTAAGTTGTTTGAGTACTCTTATAACCATTACTTTAAATTTTTCTTTTTTTAAAATATATTTTATTGATTTTTTACAGAGAGGAAGGGAGAGGGATAGAGAGTTAGAAACATCGATGAGAGAGAAACATGGATTAGCTGCCTCCTGCACACCCCTTACTGGGGATGTGCCTGCAACCAAGGTCCCAATCAAACCTGGGACCCTTTAGTTGGCAGGCCGATGCTCTATCCACTGAGCCAAACCGGTTAGGGCTGTTTGAATTTTTCATCTGTCAAATTGCTTGCGTCCATTTCATTTAGTTCCTTTTCTGGCGATTCCTCCTTTTCTTTCACTTTGGGGGTTGTTTCTTTGTCTCCACATTTTTACTGTCCCTTTGTATTTGTTTCTATGTGTTAGATCAAACTGCTATACCTCCCAGACTTTATGAAGTGGTATTATGTAGTAGCTGCTTTGTGGGACCTGGTAGTGCAGTCTCTTAGATCTCCTGAGCTGGGTACTTTAGGAATGCCCCTTGTTTGAGTTATGTGGGTTCTCCTGTTTTAATTGGATCTTGAATGTTGTTGTTCTCTTTGTAGATGGAATTTTCTCTCAGGCTGGCTGACTATGAGGATCATCCCCAATCACATCATGAGAGCTGTTGTGGAGGTTCTGACAGAACAAAGTACAACACAACAAAACACAAAACAAAGAAACAAAACATAAACGAGACCCATACAACAACAAAAATAACCACCAGAGAAGAGAAAATTAGGAAAAAGAGAGCAAGAATGATAGAAAGGAAAGAAAGAAAAAAATATGAGGAGAGAGAGAGAGAGAGAGAAAAAAAAAAAGCCAAAAATAAATGGTATGGGGGAGGGGGAGGGAAAAATAAGAATATGAAGGGGCAGAGATAAAATAAAGAAAATAAGAAGAATAGGGGAATAGGGGAAGGAAAACAGTTTAAAATAAAAGAGGAAGAAAATATTTATAAAGGAGAATAGAGGAGAAAGCAAATAGACCCAAAATAATAAAAGGGAAAATAAATATGAGAAAGCAAGAGACAAAGAAAAAAAAATGAGTAGGAAAATGGGAGAGATAAATTAAATATATGAACGAAACAGTAGAGATTAAAATAACAACAGATCAATGAAGCAGATTAATGAAGATAAATGAACAAAGAAAGGGAAGAATGAAAAAGGAAAGAATACAGTGAAATGGCATTTGTCTCAGCAGAGTTTAGTGCCTCATGGGAGCTCCATTTGGATCCTGCTTTTCTGATGACTGTGGCTGACGGTTCTGTCTGCCAATTCTGGGCTTCCCATGAGGTACCTAGCCGCTAACCACCGTCAGAAACTGTCCTCCTTTGGCTTTCAGCAACCTGCTTGAAGCTCCAAGTGACAACAGTTTGTGGCTGTCTCCACAGGACCTGACTGCGTGTGGGAGGGCCCTGGGCTGGGTCAGTAAGCTCCCCCAGGTTCCCTGGGCTTTGCCTCGGCGGTCTTTACTTGCCAGCCAGCTGTCCATCTTAATCACTCAAACGTCTGTTTCTGAAAGGGCTTTAGATGGAATCTGGAGTCTGGACCCCTGTGTCTCCTTGAGGGGGAGGTGCTGTTCAGATTTCAGGGAAAGTGGTGGGTGAGTTTCCCTTCCCCGAGCTACTCCTCTGTGAGTGGCCCAGAATAGTACTCTGCCCTCAGCTGGGCGGAGATCCTCATATGCAGTCCAGTGGGATCAGCTGGAAACCTGGAGTTTCTATCCGCTTTCCTGGTGCAAGGGAGGCACTAGTTAGGTTCCCAGGATAGTGGGGCAGACAGCCCCATCCGCACCTCAGACGCCCTCTGAGACTGTTCTCACAGGCAGGCTTGGCCTCTGTGGCTGAATCCTTTGCAAAGGTCAAGATGCAGGGTGGGCAGGCAGGTCTCCTGAGTGTGTGGTGGTCTGTATTACCCAGGGCAGGGTTTTTTCCTTTTCCTGAGCTGTGACTTCTTAGGAAGGAGTGGCTAGATCCTCTTAGGAAAAATGGCCGTTTCAGTTTGGAGGTTTACAGCTGAACCCAGGACTCCCAGCTGCTGCTTTTCCACAGCTTCCTCCAATGCTTCCCACCCCAGCCTCTCCTTGGGCATCTCGAGCCTGCACCACCCTCCTGCTCCAAAGCCTCGGGTGAGTAGCTGCAAATGAAACTCCTGTGCCCTGGGTTAAAACAAAAACAACAACAACAACAACAACAACAACAACAACAACACACACACACACACACACACACACACACACACACACACACACCAGAAACTGAGGTTTTCTCTCCAACCAGCTCCAGTATACTGGCTCCAGACTACCTGATGGCAAACAACCCTGCCACCTTTCATGGCTGGATGTTATGTGTGCTGCTGGTCTCAGCTCTGGTTTCATATCTCACAGATGAAGGTGGTGCCCAGCCTGGGTTCTAGGCCTCAAACTTCTGAGGGAAAAGATCTTCCTGTAGCCAAGAGTTCCCTCCTCACTCTGGGCTTGCCGCCCGTGGAAGTTGTGTCAGCCCCTCTCACCATCTCACCCTTCTTACCGGTCTCCAGGTAGTTTCTCTCCTTCCTGGATATAAGTTTCCTCCTCATCTGGACCTCATTTGGTATTCTTGACTCTTTTCTTTGCCATTGAATACTCCCTGTATTTGGAAAGGCATACTATGAGATATGGTGTTGATCTTCCAGGTTTTATCATCTAATATTTACATCTAATATTGTAAATTCCATGCCTCAAGTAGAAAATATCTTTAGAGATAAACGTATCCCTGTGTTCACTGCAGCATTATTCATGGTAGCCAAGACATGGAAATAATGTGTCTTATGATGGAAAATTGGATAAAGAAGATGTGGTACATATATACAATGGAATACTATTCAGCCATAAGGAAGAATGAAATGCTGCCATTTGCAACAACATGGATGAATCTTGAGAGTATTATACTAAGCAAAATAAGTCAAATGGAAAAGGATAAAAACCATACTACTTCATTCATCTGTGAGATATGAAACAGAAAGCAGTAAACAAACAAGCAAAACAAACTCATAGACACAGACAATAGTGTGGTGGTTACCTGAGAACAGAGGGCCAAACATATGGTAACAGAAGGAGACTAGACTTTGGGTGGTGATCGTATAATGCAATATACAGACAATATATTATAGAATGTATACTTGAAACTTATATAATGTTATTAACCAATATCACCCTAATAAATATAACTTAAATTTCAGAATTAAATGTTGGAAAATATTAAAAAAGAAAGTATTTTTTAGAATCCTATATAATAAGATGTAATATGCAAATGGTCATTATGCTGTGAAGTGTAAAGACAGACCGTGTAATGACTGGATCACGGATCAGCAGGAGGGTGGGGCAGTGAGCTACAAGCAGGTGGCGGAGAGCTACAGGAGGGGGCAGGGCAGTAAGCTATGAGGGGAGATGGGGGGAAGAGGAGATAGGGAGGGGGTGGGGGAAGCTACAGGAGGGCAGGACAACAGGTGGAGAGCTACTGGAGGGGGGGCAGCGAGCTACTGGCGAGCTACTAGCCCATGGATTTGTGTGTAGGGCTAGTAGTATAGATATAAAGAACAAGGAAATTCTTAGGAAAAGTTGGTTGAGAATCATTTTAAGTCTCAAAGACAAAAATGACATATATAGCTTAGAAATATACCATTTGAATAATAGGTAGTTGGTGACAATAAAAAAAATAATAGACAAGTTGGTGGCAGTAATATTAACATTTACAAACACCTTAATAAATTATATTTAGTCAATCAGATTAGTCCTGGTACTTAACTCATAATTCATTGATTAATTCCTTCTTCTATCATTTTTATACCATCAATTGCATACTAAATAATGTTATATATTATAGTATATGTAGTAATATTATTAAATATGCATTTGGATATGAATTTGAAAATCTTACTACATTATATTGATTATAGTTGAAGTCTAAAGCAATATGTAAAATAATGCTAACATTATGCCCAAAATATTCTTTTTCTTTTTATCTGCTAAGTTCCAATTTCTTGTTACTGTTAAAATTATTCTTGTGTTTAAAACAAAAACACTTTCAATCAATATTTATGTTTATAATTTTTTAACTACACTTAGTAAAAACAAAACAAAAATTTTCAGGTCCAAAATTTCAAAGGATGAAAAGAAAGAATTTAAAATGCTTTCATATATATTGAGATTGTCTTACTATTCTTTAAAAGCCTTTAAATCACCTCTTGGATGTTTCTTCCCTAATATCTCAGAGAATTAACAACACAATGTAATCTAGGTTTGAATTTGGGTTCCTCCTGTGTTTAAGATATTTATGTTTGAGCTTTCCCTCACAGCCAAGCCACTTAAAGAGTCACTGTTACTTTGAGGTTTTATCTATGAGATTTGTGTCTTTGGGGCTCATTAAGGACATTTACAAAGATTACAATGTCAATAGCACCTAATTTCTGGACTGTGAGAAAGGTCTTCTTGAGTACATAAAATCTGTGGCTGTGCACAGTACACAATGGGCAGCTCAGATCCCAAATTTTATCACACTTAAGTAGCAAACAAATTAATAATGTTACCTGGGCTCTTTCAGGATAATTACGACTGAGTAAAAAACTGCTTTGAAATTTTGCAGATAGTATTGTACCTCATTTTTTATTCCCTGTGATTAACAAAGATTTATTTATCGCTTTATCTCTTTCTGTGTTGCATGACTCTCTGTTGTTCTCTTTAAAGATTTTTGAATTAGAACTTGTAACATACAAAGTTATTTTCAATCTGCTTAGGAAAGATATATTACCTGGTATAATGTTATTTTAAAATACATTTATGTTTTATTTCACTTTTTGCATAGCTACTATATGTATTAATACTAATGGTGTATTTTATTTTTATACTTACGTCTGGTGGAAAATTAGTTACTGAAGAACTAACAGAGAGAGTAGCTCCTTTAAATCATTAATCTACTGCTTAGGTCAAAACATAGACTTTATTTTGGGGACTGGGGATTCTATTATCAATAGCTTAGGGGAAAGATAAGTGGTTAGCTAGGCACATCACGTATTATCTCACTTAATCCTCATCACAAAGCTGGGGTGAGGTCACCATCTCCATTTTACGCAGCAGAGAAAATTGAGCTGAAGTCACCCAGTGAGTAAGTGACTGGAACTGAGATGGGAACCAAAACTGTTCACTGTGGAAGCCTGAAAGGCATTTAGAATAGGACCTACACTTACTAAAAGTATTTTGTGAGGCCCTGGCTGGGTAGCTCAGTTAATTAGAGCATCGTCCCAATATTCCAAGGTTTTGGGCTCAATCCCAGTAAGGGTGCATACGGGAGGCAACCAATCAATCTCTCTCTCTCTAAACATCAATAAAAACTTATCCTTGGGTGGGGATTAAAAAAAATAGAATAAAATATTAATATTCTATTTACATATTCTAAAAATGGAACTTAATACAATAGTGACTTTAAAGAGCTCAATTGCTTCTGTCACAAGATGGGTTATAGTAAACCATGCCCCTCACCCCTGTCTTGTATAGAATGTAATGAAGATTTGTCTATAAGTCAGGTACATACTAACCACATAACTAGATACCTCTTTAATAATGTATTTGTGAATTAGTGCTTTTAATACATTTGTGAATAATGTATTAAACTATTTTCTAGGGGCCTAAGAGGGGACTCAATCTTCCCAAATATCTGAAACCTTCCAGTGACTTGTGTAGTGAAGATAATTTGGTTCTTTGAATGTCTAGTGTGACTACCATTCAGTAGTCATAACCACTAAAAGCTGTGCTTTCTAATAAAAGATTCATTTCTCCACAAATTAGTAAATTTATAATTTATTTATTCCCTAAATTGGTAAATTTATAATAAAAATGTCCCCTGGAATTCATTTATTTGTTTATATTTATTAAGAACAAAAAAATTCATTTCTAGTAAACTTTAGATTAACTGGGAACCCAATTAACCAGGAACTTTAATTAACTGAGTTATTTCCTCTAATTTCAGAGGGAAAAACAAGACCTGTCAAAGTTGTATGTGAGATTTGGTAGAAAGAAATGCCAGGGTTATGTTCAGAGGCCATTGGTATGAACATTGTCACCTATGCAATGCTGATTCATATTCAGAATGATGAGCTTTGAGTATACTGCAAAATTATGAATCATAGAAAATATTTACATTCAGTTTAATTAGTAAGGCAAAAAAGTGGACAAATGAATTTTAGGAGGGTTTTGAGTAGACCAGGTAGAAATAAGTCCACATTTTGCATTTTCAGGACTGAGAAAAGGGAGTGATATTTGTTTCAGCTATCGATTTGTACTACTTCAAATGAACCTTTGAAAAATGGTTTGCTTGGCTGAAGAAAAATCAATTTTGGATGCGAACTCCTCAATTGATATTTTTGTGGGATGAAATGCTGCATTTAATTAAATTTTGTAATTAAAATTTCAGGCCAACCACAGAAATTTACTGTATGATTGGAATTTCCAATAACTCAACAGATCTAATAATTTATTTACATGCAATACCTTTAAAAGGTAGTAGTCATGCACTATAGAGTCCAGTCTGAGCCTTACTGTAATTTAAATGCCAGCCCAGGAGGCAACCAGTGATTGCTGAAAGAGTCCTATGTAACCGGAGCCGGCACCTCTGGAATAGATACTGCTGATACAATATAAGCACTACAGAAAATGCCTCTCCATTGCGTAGAGGCTCAGAATTAATCTCTAGCAGAGGTTTCTCTCTGCTAAAAAATAATTTAGCATACAAAAAAAAATAAAAGATTTTAAAATTGGTGTCCAGGATTTAAACTCATATCACACACTTCTACCTTATATAAAGATTTACTATTAAAGCCCAGCTGGCATGGCTCAGTGGTTGAGCGTCAACCTATGAACCAGGAGGTCACCGTTCCATTCAGGGCACATGCCCAGGTTATCGGCTCCATCCCCACCCTTGGGGCGTGTAGGAGGCAGCTGGCCAATGATTCTTTCTCATCACTGATGTTTCTATCTCTCTCTCCCTTCCTCTCTGAAATTAATAAAAATATATTTAAAATAATAATTATTTGTATTCAGACTAATAAAGCCATATTTTGTTAATCTAACTTGTTTAATAGAGCATACTAATACCTTTAAATGATGAATTTCTTTGATTTTACTTAATCACCCTGCCACTCAACACCCTCAGCTGGACTGCTTATAACATAGATAATTAAGGAAAGATGTAATCTTAGGGTTTGTATTTTGGTTTCCAAGTTTAAATAAAAGGAAGTATGGTTGTACCCTCAAAGACCTATATAAAGTTATGGACAAAACATACTTCCATTTTCAAAAGACTCCCATTTGAAGCCCTGTAAGGACTGAGGGAGATAAAGTATGCTAGAAATAGTCATATATTTTCTTAATTATTAAGTTGGAAAAATAGAAATTTAACAAGAGCATTAGGTTGTTGGGAAGTTAACTAATAAAAAATAAACAGGATTCCAATTGAGACAGTTTCTAGTTTTGAAATGTGACAATCCATTTTCAAGTAAGAGCAATCAATATTCAGAAATACATACTAGCATTTTTCATTCAGCATATATATGTATTAGTTTTATAAATTATCTGAAAAAGTTATACATTCACCCAGAATACCAAACACCTCAAGTTAACAAAGAAAAGCAATGTTATTCTAGACTAAGTAGCTATTCATTCTATGTGTGAAACTTTTTTCCAACAATAAAGATTTTTACCTTTTGATGATCTCGGAAAGGATCTCTGATCATTGCCTATGTCCATGTTTTCTGTCTGAAGAATATTAAACCAAAAAGCTTCATTATTGCAGCTGAATATTGACTGGTTAAATGTTTAATAGGGGAAAAATAATCTACCTACCGAAGAAGGATTATCACTTCCAGAAGATGTAGAATCTGTTACCAAGTTCGTTTTAGACTGCACAAATAAAGGTTTTAATTTCTGAAAGACACAAAGGTATGTACTATGCTGTCAAAGGGAAATAATCCTACCTAATAAAATAGTAATATGCAAATTGACCGCACCTTCGCTACGCCCAAGCCACGCCCACCAGCCAAAGCCACACCCACCAGCCAATCAGGGTGAGTATGCAAATTATCCAACAAAGATGGCGGCTAATTTGCATACGCTGAGAGAGGGAGGAGTGAAGACTGAAGACAACTTAGAAGGAAGAGGGAGGAAAAGTGGAAAGCAAGGTGGCTGCCAGAGGGAAAGCCCGGGCAGGGCGGGGCGGAGCGGGGCGGGGCGGGGCGGGCGGCAGTGGCGAGCGGGTGCAGGTGTGGTGGCAGCAAAGGTGGCGGCAGCGGCAGCGCACGAGGCCGAAACAGCCACTTGCAGGATTTTCCTGCAAATGGGCTACTAGTTATAAAATAAAATGAATGTAGAATGTTCTTCAGCTCTTAGTTAACCAAGATATGAAAACTATGTTCCTAACTTATTTGCTCAAATTATGGGTGAGAAATCCTTTATTTTAAGCCCATGGAATAGACCTTTTCCTTATTCAGGGTCCTCTGAGAGAAAATTCAAGAAAATATTTAAAAACTCAAAAATAATTAAGAACAGACAAATTGATGGGGGTTGGGATTTGTTGCTTAATGGGCACAGAGTTTCAGTTTTATAAGCAAGAAGGGGTTCGGGGGATCTGTTCCACAACAATGTGAAAGTTCTTAAAATTACTGAACTGCACACTTAAAAATGGTTAAGATGGCAAATTTTATGTTATGTACATTTTACTACAATTTAAAAAAAATATTGAATAGGCTTTTTGCAGAAGAATATCCAAGAATGGCCAATAAGCACACGAAAAGATGCTCAAGAACATTAATTATCAGGGAAATACAAGTTAAAACTTCAGTGTTTTAACATGGCTCAAATTTAAAAACTGACAATATCAAGTTGGTACCAATGTGGAGCAAAAGAAACTCTTAAACATTGCTGGTGGGAGAGCAAAATGATACAACCGCTTTGGAATATTGCAATTTCTTATAAAGTTAAATATACACAATCTTATGTCCCAGCCTGAGAGTTACAAAAACATATTTCCCCAAATGACTTGTACAAGTATGTTTATAGCAACTTTTTTTTTCAAAATAGCCATTAACTGGAAACAGCCCAGGTGCCCATCAACAAGAGAATGGGAAAACAAAGAATGGTTTATTCACTCAGTAGAATACTATTCAGCATTACAAAGAAACAGTTGCTAAAGATACACACAATAGCATGGATGAATCTTAAAAGCACTATATGAATAAGAGACATAAAAGAATACACACTGTATGATTATATCTATATATATATATATTAAGAACAGGCAAAACTAACCTGTAGTGATAGAAATCAGAACAATGTTTGTTTGGTAAAAGAGATATACATTTGTACTCAATAAGTATTTGTGGAGTGGATTAGTGACTAGAGTGTAGGGAACCAAGGGAAATGTTAGTGTACCCCAAACTCATTCACTCACTCATCACTCTCTTTCCCTCTCTTCCTTATTTTTCTTAAATACTAAAGGCCTGGTGCATGAATTCGTGCATGGGTGGGGTCCAGCTGGCCTGCCCCAATTGAGGCCAATTGGAGCCAGGCCTGCCACAGGAGATTGGCCGGCCAGCCCTGCCCCCCATCGGGGGACCAGGGAGGCCAATCAGGGGCGGGGCCAGCTTGGGGAGAGGGGCTGCATGAGGTTGGGGGGGCAATTGGGGTTCCCATCAGGCTGGTTGGCCGCCTCAGTGCACGTCATTCTGGTAGTGACCAGGTCATTCTGGTCATTCCGTTCATTCTAGTCATTCCGGTCGTTCTGGCATTTCAGTTGCTTGGCCTTTATATATATACTAGAGGCCCAGTGCATGAAATTTGTGCATGGGGGGGTCCCTCAGCCTGGCCTGCACCCTCTCCAATCTGGGACTCCTCGAGGGATATCCCTTTTGCAATCTGGGACCACTGGCTCCTAACCACTCACCTGCCTGCCTGCCTGACCACCCCTAACCACTCTGCCTGCTTGCCTGATCACCCCAACCACTCTGCCTGCCTGCCTGATGCCCCTAACTGCTCCCCTGCCGGCCTTATCCCCCTAACTCAGTGGTTCTCAACCTTTCTAATGCCGTGACCCTTTAACCTTTTGCACTCGGATATCGAGTGTGACTCGACACGGTTAGCATTAGAATAAAGGAATCGAGAAAAAAGCAAGCGAGTGCAAAGGGTTAATACAGTTTCTCATGTTGTGATGACCCCAACCATAAAATTATTTTCGTTGCTACTTCATAACTGTAATGTTGCTACTGTTATGAATCGTAATGTAAATATCTGTGTTTTCCGATGGTCTTAGGCGATGCTGCTAGTGGTTCTCAACCTGTGGGTTGCATTACGATTCATTAACAGTAGCAAAATTACAGTTTCTGATGGTCTTAGGCTCTACAGCAGCGGTTCTCAACCTGTGGGTCTGATGGTCTTAGGCTCTACAGCAGCATCGCCTAAGACCATTGGAAAACACAGATATTTACATTACGATTCATAACAGTAGCAACATTACAGTTATGAAGTAGCAACAAAAATAATTTTATGGTTGGGGGTACCACAACATGACGAACTGTATTAAAGGGTCGCGGCATTAGAAAGGTTGAGAACCACTGACTTAACTGCTCTTCGCTGTCAGCCTGATCACCCCTAACTGCCTCTGCCTCAGCCCCACCACCGTGGCTTTGTCCGGAAGGATGTCTGGTCTAATTAGCATATTACCCTTTTTATTAGCATAGATATATAGATATAGATTTGCTATCTACTCTGATGAGTATCTCAACCACCTACATATGGTATGGATGTCAAGGTAAGGAGTCAGAAGCCTGGAACCCCAGATAAGCAGTGATACATAGACATATTCTAAAGTCGATGGAGAACCATTTCACCTCCTTAGGAAGATAGATTGCATGAATATCTGAGGGGAGAGTCAAGATGATTCTCAAAAGAAATATGTGATCTATTAAAGTGCCTGGACTGGTATAATTTTGAGATTTTATTTTTTAAATTATATTTTACATTCAATATTATTTTGTATTAGTTTTACATGTAGAGCATAGTGGTTAGATAATCATATACTTTACAAAGTGTTCCCCCTGATATTTCTAGTACTCACCTGCCACCATGCATGGTTATTACAATACTATTAACTATGTTCTCTATGCTATAGTTTACATCCATATGGTATGATTTTTAGATTTTAGAAGTCTGTTTGATAAAGCTTAGGCAATTCAAGTTTAGAGAAAATTTTATCAGATAATCCTAAAACAAGCCTGATTTTGAGCAGCATAGCATTCTCATTGGTCATCTAATATTTTATTATCCAGCTGATTAAATATCTAAAAAGAGGATTATTCCACTTGTAAGTTAGGTGAGAAAAGGAAAAGAAAGAGACTATATATATTCCTATCTATATAGACCAGTTTTGGAACATTTTAAGGGAATCAATTACTAAAATCTTTAGCAAGGTTCAGATTACTATATAAATTTATTTAAAAACTAGAATTAGCCCTAGCTGATTTATCTCAGTGGATGGAGTGTCAGCCTGCAGACTGACGGGCCCTGGATACAATTCTGGTCAAGGGCTCTACCTTGATTGCAGGCTTGATCCCTGGCTCTAGTCGGGACGAGTATAGGAGGCAACTAATAGATTTGCCTCTCTCACATTGATGTTTCTTCTTTCTCTCCCTGTCCCTTCCACTCTCTCTAAAAATCAATGGAAAAATATCCTTGGGTGAGGATTAACAAACAAACAGACAAACAACCTTAGAATTAATGGTGGCATAGGTAAACATGATACTCAGAACCTCCACAACCACACTGAAATTACTACTAAACTACAGAACACCATCATTCAAAACCACCTGAAATCTAGCCGGACAGAAACCCTATAACTTAGGATATAAAGAAAAACCTACATCAAGACTAGTAGGAAGGACGAAGACACAGAATGGTTGATCTCATACACACACGTGGCAGGTAAAAATCAGGAAAGAAATCTTAGAGGCAGAGAGGTTCCCCTGAGGAGAGAGGTGTCACAGTCCCACACCAGGCACCCTTACCACGGGTTCCAGTGCTGAGAAGAGAAGGCCTCATTACTTCTAGCTGTAAAAACCAGTAGGGACGGTAGCTGAGTGAGATGGATGGCTGCTGGAGTCCACAGTGTTTCTCTTAATTGTAACTTTTATATTATTTTTTAATTGCTTATTTTTATTGATTTTGTGGGAGCGATGCATCAATTTGTTGTTCCACTTATTTATGTATTCATTGGTTAATTCTTGTATGTGCCCTGGCCAGGGATCAAACCCACAACCTGGGTGTATTGGGATAATGCTCTAATCAACTGAGTACCTGACCAGGGCCCAGGTGTTCCTCTTAAAGGGCCCATGTATGAACTTGGACTCACTTAGTCTGAGCTCCAGTACTGGGCAGCAGTTCAAAAGGCACCAGGGACATACAGGAAGGAACTGAATTATCTGACTTTAGGATGATGGCTGGAGAACAGTTTTCTTCCAGATAGAATTGCTGGTAGAGACCATTGTTCCTTTTCTGAGCATCTGAGCAGGACCCTCTCTCCCCGCCACCCCCCACCACACACAAACAGAGCAGGCACCATATCTAAGTTTCCATTAACCTTGTTAACACTGTTTGCTTGGCTGTAGTGATTCACTGAGACCTGGCCCCACACAACTTGTGGGCCCATCCAAGCTACTTCCATTGGCCTTTCCATACAAATGATCTTTATTGGCTCATTTTTTGGATTTTCCTAAAATCTCTTAAATAAGCAGTATCTAGCCTCTGCATACCTCGTATTTCTTGCTTAGTGGCCCCAGGCCTGATACTAGAGTGAGCCAGCCTCAGTTTACAGCTTGGCCTCTACTAGGCACTTCTGAGTCCAACACAAGTAGCAGCATTTGCAGATTGCTCTGTAGCTTATACCTGGTGGCTCTGGGCCAGGCACAGGCAGTGGTTGACCTTAGCCTGCACCTCCTGGGAGGCCCCAGAGCCAGCAATGCATCCAGTGAACAGCTTCATATCATACCAGGCTACAACTCAACCACCTCCATAAGCAATACACTCAAAGCGCAGACATGGCAGGCACCAAAGTCCCACTGAAGCGAGTCCTGGGGTCAGTTCCTGCACAGCAACTTCTTTGCTACAGTCTAAGCCAGTCCTAAAGTTGATCTGCCTATGGATCAATTCCTACCAGTGGGGTGCCAACAGCAATTAAGACTCATCTATAATGAGTACACACAGCCAACACAGGGTGTGTGTGTGTGTGTGTGTGGGGGGGGGGGGGGCGGGCGCGGGAAGGGGTGTGCAAGCAGAGTACTCAGCTCAGGTGACCTGGGAGTCTGTGCCATTGGAGCGTACAGAATATCTACTACATAAGGCCACTCTACCAAGACTGGGAGACATAGCAGCTATACCTAATACATAGAAACAAACACATGGAAGCAGGCAAAAATGAGGAGACAAAGAAACAGGTCCCAAATGAAAGAACAGAAGAAATCTCCAGAAAAAACACACAACACTAAACAAAATGGCAGCAAGCAAAATACCAGATACAGAGTTCAAAACAATGCTTATAAGATGCTCAATGACTTCAGTGAGCACTTCAACAGCATAAAAAAGGACATAGAAACCATAAAAAAGAACCAGTCAGAAATGAAGAATACAGTAACTGAAATGAAAAATATATTACAGTCCTAGCTAGCTTGGCTCAGTGGATAGAGTATTGGCCTGCAGACTGAAGGGTCAAGGGTTCAATTCCAGTCAAGGGCACATACCTCAGTTGCAGATCCTCCCCAGCCCAGGCCTGGGTCAGGGCGTATGCAGGAGGCAACCAATCAATGTTTTTATCTCACATCAATATTTCTATCTGTCTTTCCCTTTCTCTTCCACTCTATCTAAAAATCAATGGAAAAATATCCTTGGGTGTGGATTAAAAAAACAACAACACATTACAGAGAATCAACAGTAATGTAGATGAAGCATAGGATCAAATCAGCAATTTGGAAGATAAGGGAGCAGAAAACATCCAATAAGAAGAGCAAAAAGAAAAAATATTCCCTCCCCCCGCCCCCCCAAAAAATGAGGATAGTTTAAGGAGCCTCTGGGACAATTTCAAGCATATGAACATTCATATCATGGGGATATTGAAAGGAGAAGAGAGAGAGAGAGCAAGAAATTGAAAACCTATTTGAAAATATAATGACAAAACCCCCCATAACCTGGTAAAAGAAATATACATACAAGTCCAAGAATGCATAATCTCAAACAAGTTGAACCCAAAGAGGCCCATACCAAGACACATCATAATTAAAATGCCAAAGTTTAAAGACAAAGAGATAATCTTAAGAGTAACAAGAGAAAAGCCATTAGTTACCTACCAGGGCACTCCCATAAGACTGTCAGCTGATTTTTCATCAGAAACTTCACAGGTAAAAAGGGAGTGGCAAGGAGTATTCAAAGTGATGAAAAGTAAGGAACTACAACCAAGATTAATCTACCCAGCACAGCTATCATTTAGAATCAAAGGACAGATAACAAGCTTCCCAGGCAAGAAAAAGATAATGAAGTTCATGACTATCAAACCAGTATTAAAAGAATGTTAAAGGTGTTTTTTTTTAAAGAAGAAGAAGAAGAAGAAGAAGAAGAAGAAGAAGAAGAAGAAGAAGAAGAAGGAGAAGGAGAAGGAGAAGGAGAAGGAGAAGGAGAAGGAGAAGGAGAAGGAGAAGGAGAAGGAGAAGGAGAAGGAGAAGGAGAAGGAGAAGGAGAAGGAGAAGGAGAAGGAGAAGGAGAAGGAGAAGGAGAAGGAGGAGAAGGAGAAGGAGAAGGAGAAGGAGAAGGAGAAGGAGAAGGAGAAGGAGAAGGAGAAGGAGAAGAAGAAGAAGAAGAAGAAGAAGGAGAAGAAAAATGGCAGTGTATGTAAATGCAGTACTCACATCCTCCCATAACCACATAAAAATTACAACTAAACCAAAGAAATCTGGCAACTAGAGAATTAAAGAAGAAGCCACATTAAGACTAGTAGGAGGGCCAGAGTGTGGAATAAGCTGGTCTGATACCCATGTGTGACTTTTATTTTTAATCAGGAGAAATATCTTGGCTATGAAGGCTCCTGTGAGGAGCAAGGGGTCCCAGTCCCTGCCAGACCCCCAGCCCAGGGTTTCTGTGCTGGGAAAAGAAGTTCTCATAACTTCAGCCTGTAAAAACCAGCAGGGATTATGGCACAGAAGGTTGCTGAAGTACGAGGCAATTATTCTTAAAGGGCTGGTGCATGGGCTTACTTGAACTTATTCCCTCTGAGCTCCAGAGCTGGGGCAGCAGCTTGAAAGAATCCAAGGACATACAGGGAGAAACTAAATTTTCTGGCATCAGAGAAAAAACTGAGGGACAGCTTTCTCCCAGAAAAAGTGCTGACAGAGGCCATTGTTCCTTTGCTGAGACCTCCCTGCCAGAGAGTTGACAGGCAGTCGCCATATCTGAGACTCCATCAACCTGGCCCACACTTTTTACCCTTCATGGTGACTCCTAGAAACTCCATCCCACTCAATCTGCAGCCCTGCCCAAGCTGTTTGCAGTGTCTTTTCCATATGAATGGCCTGTCCTGGCTCAGGTTTCATACTTTCCTAAAATCTCTTAGAAAAGGAGAAGCTGGCCTCAGTGTGTCCATACCTCTTGTTAACTGGTCCCAGGCCCAGCACTGGCAGCAGCCTGTGTTGAGTCACAGCTTTGACTCTTCTGGGCACTTCCAAGCCCCAAAAAAGTAGCAGCCATCTGCAGATCACTCTGTAGCTTGTGCGGGGTGGCCCCAGGCAGAGCATAGGCAATAGCTGACTTTGCACCTCCAGGGAGGCCCCAGAGCCAGTACATCTGGCAGTCAGCTTCAGGCAATACCAGATTACAACCCTATCACATCCACAAGTGACGAACTCAAGGGGAATACTTAGTAAGCATTAAAGCCCCAATGAAGCAAGTCCGGCTGCATAGGGGTGTCTCCAGCACAGCAGCTCTTCTTCTGTAATTGCAGCTGATCTGCACAGCTGTTTGGCCTGTCCCTCCTAGTGATGCCAATATCAATCAAGGCTCAATTACCATAGGATAGGGCACATAGGGACATACCTAGAGTTCCCAGAAGTTAAGCCACTGGGCCCTACAGGACATCTACTACATAAGGTCACTCTACTAATTCCAGGAGACATAGCAGCTCTATTTAGTAGAGAGAAGTAAACACAGGAAAGCAGCCAATATGCAAACAAAGAAACATGTCACAAATGAAAAAAAAACAAACAAAAAAGAAACAGAAGAAATCTCCAGAAAAAGAACTAAATGAAATGGCAACAAGCAAAATACCAGATACTGAGTTCAAAACAATGGGTATAAGTATGCTCAAGGAACTTAATGAGAATTTCAAGGAACCTAGTGAGAACATCAACAATATAAAAAAGGACTAGTTAGAAATGATGGATACACTAACTGAAATGAAGACTAATTTACAGGGATCAACAGTAGAAGAGAGAACACTGATAAATCAGTGATTTGGACTATGAGGAAGCAAAACAAAACAAAAAAACACTCAATCAGAAGAGCAAAAAGAAAAAATAATCCAAAAATATGAAGATAGTGTAAGGAGCCTCTGGGACAACTTTAAGCATACCAACATTCACATAATAGGGGTGCTGGAAGGAAAAGTGAGGGAGCAAGAAATTGAAAACCTATTTGAAAAAATGACAGAAAACTCCCCTTACCTGGTAAAACAAAAACACATACAATTTCAGGAAGTGCAGAGAGTACCAACAAGATGAACTCAAAGAGGCCCACAGCAATACACAGCATAATTAAAATACCAAAGGTTAAAGATAAAAGAGGGAATCTTAAAAGCAACAAGAGAAAAGCAGTTAGTTACCTATAAGGGAGCTCCCATAAGACTGTCAACTGATTTCTCAACAGAAACTTTGTAGTCCAGAAGGGACTGACCAGAAATATTTAAAGTGATGGAAAGCGAAGACCTACAGCCAAGATTACTTTACCCAGGGAAGCCATCATTTAGAATTGAAGATCAGATAAAGAGCTTCACAGACAAAAAAAAAAAAAAGCTAAAGGAGCTCATCACCACCAAACCAGTATTTTGTGAATTATTAAAGGGTCTTCTTTAAGAAGAAGGAGGAAAAAAAAAAAAAAGGGATCAAAATGTGAACAATAAAATGGCAATAAATACATATCTATCAACAATTGAATCTAAAAATCAAAATAAATGAACAAGGAATCTAATTAACACAAGCTAATCAATACAATAAAACAGACATGGAAATATGGAACAGATTGATGAATCCTGGGGTGGTGGGGTGTGGGAAGAGATTAATCAAAGATCTTATATGCATACTAGAGGCCTGGTGCATGAATTTGCGCACGGGTGGGGTCCCTTGGCCTGGGCCCCACCCCGGCCGGCCTGGGGAAATAACTCTGGGAGGTTGGCTGGCCAGCCTGCTCTGATCAGGGCTGATTGGGGTCAGTCGTCTGGCGGGGGGACCACAGGAGGTTGGCTGCTACGGGAGGTTGGCTGTGGAAGCACACTGACCACCAGGAGGCAGCTCCTGCATTGAACGTCTGCTCCCTGGTGGTCAGTGTTCGTCATAGCAATTGGTTGACTGGTCGTTTGGTTGCTTAGATTTATATATATACTAGAGGCCCGTTGCAGGAAGATTCCTGCAATAGGGCTTTCTGCTGCAGGTTCCGCCGCCCCTCCTGCTTCCCACCCTACTCCCCCGCCCCGCCTGCTTCCCTCCCTTCTCCCCCGCCCTGCTTGCTTGCTTTTCCGCAGCTTCGCTCCCTTCTCCAGTGCTTGGCTTCTTTCTACGCTGTCTTCAGTCTTCGCTCTTGCCCGGATATGCAAATTAACCGCCATCTTGGTTGGGTTAATTTGCATACTCGTCCTGATTGGCTTGTGGGCGTGGCTTGTGGGCGTAGTGAAGGTACGGTCAATTTGCATGTTTCTCTTTTATTAGATAGGATAGATATGTATATATATATATATATATATATATATATATATATATATCTATAGAGAGAGAGAGAGAGAGAGAGACTAGAGGCCTGGTGCATGAAAATTCATGCACTCGGGGGGGGGGGGGCAGTCTCTCAGCCTGGCCTGCACCTTCTCACAGTCCAGGAGCCCTTGGGGGATTTCTGATGGGAGTCAGGAGTCGAACATCCTTAGTGCTACTACAGAGGTGGGACAGGCTCCCACCACCACTGCTGTGCTCGCCAGCCATCAGCCTGGCTTGTGATTGAGCGGTGCTATCCCTGTGGGAGTACACTGACCACCAGGGGGCAGCTCTGGCCTTGCCCCCCATCACCCCACTGATGCCATCAGTGGCCTCCCTCTGTGGAAGGCGACTGGTGGGCTGATCAGGGGCTGCGGCTGGCTAGCGAGCAGCCAGCCCTGCCCCCTGATCACTCCTCTGCAGCCACCAGTTGCCGCCACCCCCCCAATCACTGTACCCTCCCTCTGCCTGCTGGCACCTGCCTTGGCTGGCCTGGCACCACCCACTCACTGGCCCTGCCCCCCGCCAACCGGTCATTCTGCCTGCTGGGGTTCTTGTTCCAGCATTAAAAAGGGTTCAGCAATCTGGAGAAAAGCTGTGCATAGACTAAATAAGAGTCCAAAGACGAAAGAATTTTGAAAGGCACTGGGGGTCAGAGGAGCTTCAGCTAAAGGAGCTAAAGTTCTAGTTCTTCTTGTCTCAGGATCCCTGCTTTTTATTAACACAATTTGTCCTACGGCAAGGTGGAGATAATACACTTCAAAGGGTAGGGTACAGAAGCATTGTCAGATTGGGGAATAGCCTACAGCTGTTCAGGTGTTTGGCCAACAGTAGGCAATAACATGTAGATTAATATGCCCTGAGCTGTCTAGCAGCAAACCATCCTATTCAGGTTTGGGGGAAATGCTTTTTAGCCATTCTAACAGGTGATTACATATGTGACTCAGCCCTTGTTGAGCCCCCAAGTTTCTTCAACTGTTTGATAAAACTCTCGTAATTATGACATGCTGGAATTGGCTTCCGGCATCTGCCAACCAGTCGATTTGCAACCTGTCAATTAGGCTTTTATTATATGGGACTAGAGGCCCAGTGCACAATATTTGTGCACTGGGGCGGGGAGGTGTCCCTCAGCCTGGTGTGTGCCCTCCTCTCACAGTCTGGGAGCCCTATGATTGATCGCACCAACGAGGTAGGCCCTGCCCACCCAGCTGGGGCTCTTCAAGAGATTATCAAAAAGAGGTAGGTCCTGCCAACCCAGCTGGAGCTATGCGATGAATTGCCCCCACAGAAGGAGGCCCTGCCCACCTGCCACAGCTCGCTGGTTGGTGGCCTGGGCCTCCTTCTTTGGGATGATCATAGAGCTCCCCTCTGCAGGGCGATCATGGGGCAATGGCCAGGCCCCTGCCCAATCACAATGCACCCGCCTTGGCTGGCCTGGCACCAGTGGGTGTCATAGCATGCTCATCCAGAAGTTCATTCTGCTGTTCAGTCATTCAGTCGATTTGCATATTATGCTTTTATTATTATAGACTAGAGGCCCAGTGCACAACATTCATGCACGGAGGGGGAGAGGTCCCTCAGCCTAGCCTGTGTGGGAAGTGGGCCTAAGCCAACAGTTGGACATCCCCCGTGGGGTCTTTAGCCACCACCACTGCGTTCACCAGCCATGAGCTCGGCTTCTGGCTGAGCAGTGCTCCCCCTGTGGGAACACACTTGACCATCTTGGGGCAGCTCCTGTGTTGAGCGTCTGCCCCCTGGTGGTCAGTGCGCATCATAGTGACCGGTTGTTCTGCTGTTCAGTTGATTTGCATATTAACCTTTTATTACATAGGATATGCATCACCTATGAACAGACAATAGGGTGGTGAAGGCCTGGGGCAGGGTGTGAACTGGGTGGAGGAAGGCAATGGAGGGGGAGAAAGGGGAGTATCTGTAATACTCTCAATAATAAAGAGTTAAAAAAGAAGAAATCAAATATATGAATAATAAAATGGCAATAAATACATATCTTTCAACAATTACTTTAAATGTAAATGGATTCAATTATCCAATCAAAAGACATTCAGTGACTGAATAAAAAACAAAACAAGACCTTTACATATGCTGTCTACAAGAAGACTCACTTCAGATTAAAAGACCACACAGACTGAAAGTGAAATAATAGAAGAAGATATTTCCTGAATATAGAAACAAATAAACAAAAAATCTGGGTAGCAAATAAATAAATAAATAAATAAATAAATAAATAAATAAAAAGGTGGGGTAGAAATTTTTATACCAGACAAATTGACTTTAAAACAAAGGCTATAACAAAAGATGAATAAGACCCAGCCAATGTGGCTCAGTGGTTGCATGTTGACCTATGAACCAGGAGGTCATGGTTCGATTCCTGGTCCGGGCATATGCCCAAGTTGCAGGCTTGATCCCCAGTGTGGGACATGCAGGAAGCGGTTGATCAATGATTCTCTGTCATCATTATTTCTCTCTCTCTGTCTCTCTCCCTCTCTGAAATAATTTTTTTTAAAGAAAGGTGAAGAAGGACCCAGCAACTCCACTTTTGTGGTATTTATCTGAATAAACCTAAAACACTAAATAGAAAAGATATATACACATGTATATGTTTATTGCAGAATTATTTATAACTAGAGGCCTGATGCATGAATTCATGCACGGGTGGGGTCTCTCAGGGTGGCCTGTGGGGATCGAGCTGAAACCCGCAGTCCAATGTTGCCTGCCACTCCTGCCTGCTGCTCCCGCTCATCCTGGCCCCGCTGCACCTGCCGTGGGCTTGCACCGCTGCAGCAGCATTCGCCAGCCGTGAGCCCTGCATCTGGCATCTGTCTCGAAGGTGGTAGGGGGGGCCGGGATGTGACCGGCCCTCTAGACAGGCGGTGGGATGCCCTTGCCGGCCAGGGATCCGGACCTGTCCTGCCGATATTCGCGTTGGTTCTCAGGAGCCACCTAGCATCTGCTTTTACATCATTTCTTCCTTGCGGAGCGTCTAGGGAGGATAAGCGGCCGTGGTGCCCGAGGCCAACTTGCAGGAGGCCGGTGGCGCTGTTGAGATCATGCCGGCGGTGCCAGGTCATCAGTGCCCGGCCCCTTCTCCAGAGATTGGACCTGTGGGGCTACTAAGGGAGTGAGTGGCTGCCGCTGGGCCCAGGATGGGTCAGTCAGCTGAGCAGTGCTTCTGCTGTGGGAGCACACTGACCACCAGGGGGTAGCTCCTGCATTGAGCGCCTGCCCCCTGGTGGTCAGTGCCAGTCATAGCCACTGGTCATTCGGTTGC
Organism: Cnephaeus nilssonii; assembly: GCF_951640355.1. Lineage (NCBI taxonomy): Eukaryota > Metazoa > Chordata > Mammalia > Chiroptera > Vespertilionidae > Cnephaeus > Cnephaeus nilssonii. The sequence continues at coordinate 20,449,438 of NC_137072.1, read as the reverse complement.
TTAGGCTTTTATATATATAGATAGCTAAGATATGGAAGCAACCTAAGTGTCTATCAATAAATTAAGGGATAAAGAAGAAGTTTTCAGTGCACATATACAATTAAATATTACTCAGCATAAAAAAGAATGACATCTTGCTATCTGTAACAATATAGATAGACCTAAGGGTATTGTGCTTAGTGAAATAAGTCAGTCAGAGAAAGATAAATGTCAGATGATTTCACTTATATATGGAATCTAAAAAACAAAATAAACAAACAAGCAGAACAAAAACAGTCTCATAGATACAGAGAACATTTTGATAGATGGTTGCCTGATGAGAGAGGTTTGTGGTGATGGGTGAAAAAGGTGAAAGGATTAAGAAGTACAAATTAAAAGTTACAGAATAATCATGGGGATACAAAGTACAGCATAGGGAATATAGTCAAAAATATTTCAATAACTACATATGGTGTCAGATGGGTATAAGGTTTATTGGGGTGATTACTTCATAAGTTATATAAATGTCTAATCATGGGATTGTACACCCTTGAACTAACATATTGTGTCAGCTGTAATTTAAAAATTAAAAAACTCAAATTACTTCAATGTTAACTTGCCAATAGCTCTAAGTTCTTTGATCTCTTGCAGTCACATAAGTTTAGAAAATAGTCTTAAAATGAAAAAAAAAAGTTGAAAAATTTTAAAAGACAGTGATTTTAGATTGTAAATCTCTTGAAGCAAGAGATCATATTTTATGTTTTTTTTGTCCTTTCCCAGAAACTTTACTTGTCCCCAGAAAACTTAATATCATAGTATTTATAGCATGGTAATTTAGTTATTATTTGAAATTTATTAAACATATTTTTATACTGGGCATCATTTACCTTTATAATTACAATCCTCAAATGGAATCATTAAGGTAACAGGTTAAAAATTAGTCTATGCTAGAATTGGGCTTTATTTACAAGTGACTTTTAGTATAAAAATGAATTCCATGGTACTAGGCACAAATTCCTTACTCTCCTTTTTCCCTTTGGAAATGACTGACTACTTGGATCTTGAGCTTTGATATTTCCCAACAGTCTTCCATGCCCACAAATGGTCAGACTGAGTTACTTCTTTACTAGAATGAGTCATCACTCTTCTGAAATTTTCACTTTACTCTATTATAGCTTAACTATATTGCATTGTAACAATTTATTTACACATCTGTATCTCACACCCGATTGAGCTATTTGGGTTCAGGCCCTCATCGTATGCCCTTAGTATCCAGAATAATGACTGTCAGGTACTATCTCCAAGCCTGTAAGGGCAGGGGTTCAATAAATGTTAAATAAGAACAGAAAGACATATGCAAATATCAAAGAAACATACCATCTAAACATCATATGTACTTACAACATAATTAAAGGATGTATCAGCAACCACTGCAAACTGACGGTACAATGTGTGCCTAGTAAACATCTCATTCTTAAGGACATGAAAACTGGGGGAAAAAAGCAACAGTAAAATTAGGATATATAGAAATCATAGGATAAAGCAAATCAGTATGATGTTTATGTAGTTAGGAACTAAAATTCTCAGTGTTAGAGCAAAAAAATAGGAGTAAAAATTTAAAAATATGAGTATGAACTGATTTCTTCTTTTATTTTTACAATTACATATTTTCCAGCTTTGAGAGACACTGAAGCAATAGCTACACTGTTTCAATGAGCCACCTGAGGGCGCAGGCTATGGTTTTAAAACATTTCTCCCTAAAATGAATCAGGGCATCGTTCAGAAATTGCTCTTTCTAGAACTAAAGCAATAAATAGACAAGATGAGTCTGGAGCATTTTATTGTTAAGGGAGTCATAAAAAATTATGTAAAACACACACCACAGAGTTGTTAATTATAAAGGGCTCCAATTAAGATTGGAGAAATTAAGCATAAAAATAATGATTATAATGTATTGAAGCAAATTTATATCTTAAAACTTTAAGAAATTCTCAGTCTATCTATATTGCAAATAATGCTAAAATTAGGAGATTCACTATCAAGAAAGCATGATCTGTAGAGGAAGCCAAGTGTATGCTGGACAACCTTTGGCAAGCGAGTAGGAAGAAAAAAATTACAGTATTCATCACACAAGGCGCTCTTAGAAGAGATTTCAGTTTGTGACTCCTGGATCAAAATCACTATGAGGTACCACTACAGAGTTACAAGGTTGACTAAAGCCAAAAAGACAGACAACAAATGTTGAAAAGGTCAGAGAGAAATTGGAACCCTCATTTATTGTGGAATTGTAAAATGGTGTAGCCACTTTGGAAAACAGTTTGGTAGTTTCTCAAAATGGTAAACAGAATTATCATGTGACCCAGTAATTCCTTCCTATGTGTATACACAAGAGAATTTAAAACATATGTTCACACGAATGTTAACAGCAGCATTATTTATAGTAGCCAAAAAGTGGAAAAAATTCAAATGTCTAAAAAGGAATGCATAAAAATGTGGTATAATCATACAATAAAATATTATTTGGCAGTCAAAAGTAGCAGAGTACTGATGTATTCTACAACATAGGGGAACTTGGAAACATGCCAAGTGAAAGAAGCTAGTCACAAAAGGCCACATATTTTATGATTCCACTTATATGAAATGTCCAGAATAGGCAAATCCTTAGCAACAGAAATCAGATTAGTGGTTGTTAGTGGTTGACAGGAAGGGGCATGGGAGGCGACTGCTAATGGGTATGGGGTTCCTTTTCGGGTTGATAAAAATGTTCTGATTTAGAAAGTGGTAATGGTTGCCCAACTCTGAATACACCAAATCCACATTTTAAAAAGGTAATTTTATGGAATGTAAACTATGCATCAATAGTTATTATACAGTAAGTTACTGTGTATGCTAAAAATGGAATCTTATGAATAAAGAAGAAAGAAAAAAGTAGAGTAACAAACAAGAACTTTAATATCATTATAATCTATACTAAAAAAAGAGTAATATGCTAATTAGACTGGGAGACCTTCCGGAGATCTTCCAGACATCATTCTGGACAAAGCCAGGGGCTTGGCCAGCCTGCAAAACGTCCCCAAACAGCCCTCAGCCCCTCCCCCAGGCCAGCCACACACCCCCGCGGGGACCCTCACCCCAATGGGGGTGAGCCAGCCTGCAAACAGCCATCAGTCCCTTGCCCATGCTGGCCACACACCCCAGCAGGGGCCCTCACCCCGGTGGAGGCATGGCCAGCCTGCGAACGAACGGCCCTTAGCCCCTCACCCAGGCCAGCTCCACCCCCTAAGGGGATCCCCACCCTGATCCGCGACCCCCTTCAGGGCAGACTAGCCGGCCCTGACCCATGCACCAGACCTCTATCTAGACCAATAAAAAGGTAATATGCTAATTAGACCAGGAGACCTTCTGGGAGACTTTCTGGATGTCCTTCCAGACAAAGCCATGGTGGTGGGGCCGAGGCAGAGGTGATTAGGGGCGGTCAGGCTAGGAAGGGAGGGCAGTTGGGGGTGATCAGGCTGGCAATGGGGAACAGTTGGGGGTAAGCAGGCTGGCAGTGGACGGCAGTTGGAGGTGAGCAGGCTGGCAGTGGAGGGCAGTTGGGAGTGATCAGGCTGGCAGGGGGGGCAGTTGGGGGCGAGCATGCTGGCAAGGGGTCAGTTGGGGGCAAGCAGGCTGGCAGGGGGACAGTTTGGGGCGAGCATGCCAGCAGGGGGGCATTTGGGGGCAATCAGGCTGGTGGGGAGCAGTTGGGGTGAGCAGGATGGTGGGGGGTAGTTGGGGGTGAGCAGGCTGGCAGGGGGGGGGTAGTTGGGGGCAAGCAGGCTGGCAGGCAGAGTGATTAGTGGCAATCAGGCAGGTAGGTGGGTGAGCGGTTAGGAGCCAGCGGTCCCGGATTGAGAGAGGGATGTCTGACTGCCAGCTTAGGCCAGATCAGGCCTAAACTGGCAGTCGGACATCCCCCAAGGGTTCCCAGATTGGAGAGGGTGCAGGCTGGGCTGAGGAACAACCCCCATGCATGAATTTCGTGCACTGGCCACTAGTAAACATATAAAAGAAAATAGAGAAGGAGAGAATCAAGATGGTGGCATAGGTAAATGCCTGTACTCACTGCCTCCCACAACCACATCAAAATTACAACTAAAATACAGAGCAACTATCATCCAGAACAGCCAGAAAGCTGGCTGAATGGAAGTACTACAACTAGAGAGGTAAAGACGAAAGCACACTGAGACTGGTAGGAGATGCGGAGGCCCAGAAAGGGCTGGTCTGGCACCCGGGTGAGCCGCTTTTTTAATCCAGAGGGAGATCGCCTCTATGAAGGTCCCCCAGAGGAGTGAGAGGTCCCAGCCCCACACCAGACCCCCAGCCCAGGGTTCCAGAGCCCGGAAAAGAAGTCCCTATGGGAGTAAGAACTACGGGCTGTAAAAACCAGTGCTGACTGGGGCTGAGTGACACACAGGCTGCTGGAGACCCAGCTGCTCCTCTTAAAAGGCCAACACCATGAACTGAACTTACAAGCTCCCACTTCCTCTGAGCTCCAGTGCCAGGTGAGGCTCTGGGAGTCCCAGACACATACAAGGAGAACTGGACTGTCTGGTATTGGGGCAGGAACTCAGGGGCAGCTTTCTTCCAGACGGAGGTGCTCACAGTGGTCATTGTTTCCATGCTGGGACCTCCCCAGTGCAGGGCTGACTGGCAGCCATTTCTGTTTGCTCCGCCCTGGTGATTCCCCCAAACCTTGCCCCACCCAATTTACAACCCCACCCAAGCTGTGCTCAATGGCTTTTGCATATGAATGGCCTGTCCTTTCTCAGGCTAAAAGTCTATCAAAAAAGCTGCAGCTGGGTCATGGGGCACCAAACCTATCAATAAAAGGCCCAAGACCTGGCACCAGCACCAGCCTGCCTTGCTTCACAGCTAGGCCTTGTCTGGGCATTTCCAAACCCGATACAAAGAGGAGGAATCTGCAGATCTTTCTGTAGCTCCTGCTGGCTGGCTCCAGGCAGTGGCTAACTTTGCACCTCCCTGGAGACCCAAGAGCCAGTGTACCCAGTGGTCAGTGTGAGACCATACCAGATTACAACTCTTCACATCTGTAAGTGACACACTCAAGGGGCAGACTCAATGAGCACCAAAGTCCCACTGAAGCAAGTCCTTCTCCATAAGGGTGTCTCCTGCACAGCAGCTCTCCCACTGTAGTCGCAGCTGGTCCCCACAGCCAATTGGCCTGGAGGTCAATTCCTCCCAGTGACACCAAGAGTAATCAAGGCTCAACTACAACAAAACTGTGCACACAGCCCACAAAGGGGTGCATCAAGAGTGTCTGCCTCAGGTGATTGGGGAGGCTGAGCCACTGGGCCCTATAGGACACCTACTACACAAGGCCACTCTATCAACTCAAGGAGACTTCACAGCTACCTAATAAATACAAACAAACATAGGGAAGCAGCCAAAATGCGGAGACAAAGAAACATGTCACAAATGAAAGAAATGAAAGAAAGCAAAGCACTAGATATATAGTTCAAAATCACAGTCATAAGGCTACTCAGAATCTTCTAGAAACCTCTGAGGAACTTAGTGAGACTTTCAAGGATCTTAGTGAGAATGCCAAAAAAATGGAAAAGGACCCAGTCAGAAATTAAGCATACACTGACTGAAATAAAGAATAATATACAGGGATTTAACAGTAGACTAGAGGATCCTGAGAATCAAATCAATGATTTAAAATATGAGGAAGCAAAATACACCCAATCAGCATAGCAAAAAGAAAAAAGAATCCAAAAATATAAAGATAGTGTAAGGAGCCTCTGGGACAACTTGAAGCATACCAACATCCAAATTATGGGGGTGCCAGAAGAAGAGAGAGAGCAAGATATTGGAAACCTATTTGAAGAAATAATGACAGAAAACTTTCCTTACCTGGTGACAGAAATAGACTTACAAGTCCAAGAAGCGCAGAGAACCCCAAACAAGAGGAATCTAAAGAGGACCACATCAAGACACATCATAATTGAAATGCCAAGGGCAAAAGACAAAGAGAGAATCTTAAAAGCAGCAAGAGAAAAACAGTTACCTACAAGGGAGTGCCCATATGACTGTCAGCTGATTTCTCAACAGAAACTGTGCAGGCCAGAAGGGAGTGGCAAGAAATATTCAAAGTGATGAACAGCAAGAACCTACAACCAAGATTACTCTACCCAGCAAAGCTATCATTTAGAATTGGAGGTCAGATAAAGAGCTTCACAGATAAGAAAAAGCTAAAGGAGTTCATCACCACCAAACCAGTATTATATGAAATACTGAAGGGTATTCTTTAAGAAGAGGAGGGAGAAGAAAAAGATAAAGATAAGAAATATGAACAACAGCCCTAGCTGGTTTGGCTCAGGGGATAGAATGTCAGTCTGCAGACTGAAGGGTCCCAGGTTTGATTCCAGTGACGTGCACATGCCCAGGTTGTGGGCTTGATTCACAGTGGGTGGCATGCAGGAGGCATCCAATCAATGATTCTGTCTCATCATTGATGTTTCTATCTTTCTCTCCCTCTCCCTTACTCTCTGAAATCAATAAAAAAATCAATAAAAATATATTTAAAAAATAGAAATATGAACAACAAAGTGACAACAAATACATATCTATCAACAATTGAATCTAAAAATCAGATGAATGAAAAATCTGATGAACAGAATAAACTGGTGAATGGAATAGAATCAGGGGGATGGAAATGGAACAGACTGATAATTCTCAGAGGGAAGGAGGTGTATGTGGGGGTGCAGGAAGAGATTAGACAAAGATCTTATATGCATATATGCATCACCTATGGACACAGACAATACGGTGGCAAGGGCCTGGGGTGGGGTGGGACATGGGTGGAGGGGAGCTATGGGGGGGGGGACATCTGTAATAATCTCAACAATAAAGATTAATTTAAAAAAAGAAAATAGAGGAAAAGATCAATAAAATAGACAAAAAATTGGGAATTTCAGTAGAGAAATTGAATTGATTTTTTTCTTCAAAAAAGAGTAACCATCCCTAGCCGGTTTTGCTCAGTGAATAGAGTGTTGGCCTGTGACTGAAGGGTCCTGGGTTCTATTCCAGTCAAGATCATGTACCTTGGTTGCAGGCTGTATCCCCATCCCTGGTCATGGTGCATGCTTGAGGCAACCAGTCAATGTGTCTCTTTCTCTGTCTTTTCCTCTCATTTCCACTCTCTCTAAAAATCAATGGAGAGATATCCTCAGGTGAGGATTAATAAAACAAAACAAAATAAAAAAGAGAGAGAAATCATCTTAGAACTGAAAACACCATATATAATATTAAGAACTCCATAGATGGGCTAAATAGCAGAATGGATATAACAGAACACAGGATTATTAATCTCAAAAGCAGATCAATTAGAAAATATACAAAAATGAAGCACAGTGAGAAAAAAAAAGCAAGCGCATAAGAGACAATGAGTAACAGTGAAAAGGAACAACATACATATAATTAGAATCCAAGAAAAAGGAGAGAATGAGGCAGAAGTAATATATGGGAAGATAATAGCCAAGAATATTCCAGAACTCAGGAAAGACAGTAACCCATAGATTCAAGAGCCAGACAGGATAAATCAAAGGAACTATACCTAGGCACCTCATTATAAAACCAATGTAAACCAAAGACAAAGAGAAAATCTTAAAGCACCCAGACATGGAGAAACACATTACCTTCAAAGGAGCAACACGACTGAGTGCTGATGTCTCACCATCAACAATGGAAGCCAACATTCCATGCAATGGTACCATTAACATGCCAAAGCATATAACTGCCAATACAGAAGTCTATACTGAGAGAAAATATTCTTCAACAATGAAGGTAAAACAAAGACATCTTCCTATAAAGAAAACCTGACAGAATTATTTGCCAGCAAACCTATATTAACAGAAAAACTAAAGAGAGCTGTTCAGACAGGAGGAAAATTATACTAGATGGAAACACATGAAACACATTAAAAGCAGGAAGAAATGGATGCTTAACAAAGAGTAAAAATATGGATTAATATAAGTGAATATTGACTATGCCAAACAATAATCATAATGTCCAATAAATAAAAATTTATAGAAAATTACAATGAAAATGTAAGAGGTTAAATTCAGTTAAAATAGTCTAAGGTTCTAAAATTCTTGGGGAAGTTGGATCAAATGGAGATTCATAGAAGACTTATATGTGAAGAATGTAGATTGAAGTTTTAAAAATAGAAAAGAGTAAATAACTAACAAGTTAATAGAAGAAAACATGAAATAAAAATAAACTTATTGGTCCAAAAAAGAGAAAAATAATCAGGTTAGCTAAATAGAAAACAATATATTGCCCTGACCGGTGTTGCTCAGTTGTTAGTGTGTCAGCCTGCACACCAAAGCGTTGCAGGTTCATTCCTGGGGCCCGGTTGGGGCATGTGGCATGTGTGAGAGGCAACCAATCGATGTGCTTCTCTCAAATTTCTCTCTCTCTCTCTCTCTCTCTCTCTCTCTCTCTCTCTCTCTCTCTCCTCCCTGCCCCCTCTTTTCCTCCCTCTTCCTGTCTTCCACTCTCTAAAAATCAATGGAAAAAAAATATCCTCAGGTGAAGATTAACAAAAAGAGAAAAAACAATATGTTAGATGCAAACCTAACTCTATCAGTAATTTCACTAAATATAAATGAATGAAGTATGCCAATAAAATAAAAGATTGGCAAAATATATTTAAAATCCAATTATGCAGCTTACAAGAGACATATTTAAATATAAAAATAAGGTAGGTTGATTTTAAAAAGCTGGAAAAAGTGCATCATGCAACCTTAACTGAAGAATAGTGATATAGTTATAGTATTAGATGAGGAGACATTAAGCCAAGAAGCATTATAGAGATGAAGAGGAATATCTGTCTCATAATGACACATATGAATGATAACTTCACAGGAAAATATCAGAATTCTAAATTTGTAGGTATCTAGCAACATAGCTATAAATTATTTAAAACAAAAATTGACAGAACTAAAAGGAGAAATAAAGAAATCTATAAACATAATGGGGAATGTAATACTCCTCTCTCAATAGTAACTGCAGCAAAAAAATCAGGAAGTATATAAAAGATATGAACAACACAGTAAAGTTGATGTAACTGAAATATATAGAACACTACACCCGACAATGATAGAATTTTTATACTTTTTAAGTGTTCATGGAACATTTTAAAAATTGACCATATACTGAATCATAAAACAATCATTAAAGAATTTTAACAGATTGAAGTAATTCAGAGTATGTTCTCAGAACACAGCAGTATTAAACTAGAAATATAACTAGAAAATCTTAATTACCTGGAAATGAAATATATCACTTCTAAATAACCCATGGATGAAAGATGAAATCAAATAGAATTTAGAAAATATTTTATACTGAATTATAATAAATATAAAACATGTTACAATTTGTGAGATGTAGCTTGCGCAGTGCCTAGAGGACTATGTATAGCCTTAAATTTATATATTAGAAGAAAAAATCTGAAAATCAGTGATCTAATTCCTTTTCAATAAGCTTGTAAAAGGACAGAAAATCATGAATAAAGTAGAAAGAGGAAAATAATAAAGGTAACAACAGAAGTAAATTAAAAGAAAACAAACATATGATAAAAATTCAGCAAAGGCCAAAGTATTTCTTTGAAATAAATAGTAACACTAAGAAACTAATTCTTAACAAGGTTGATGAATAAAAAAGAAAACACAAATTATTAGTATCAGAAATTAAAAAGGAAAAGAATAGATGAGCTATAAAATTAATCACAAGTACACAAAGAAAGATTTGAATTTTTTCTGAAGTTTAACTGAGTTGAGACAATATACAGAGATGCTGTGTGGATCTGTGTCTAGAGTAAGCTGTCATCTAACAACTTGGTCAGTGATATTCATAGAGTAAGTAGCATGGGCATCCATCCTGAAAACCTCATAAATCTTGGGTGGCCAACAGTTTTAAAAAATCAGTGAAAATTCCATAAAAAAGACAACATAAATTATTAGAAGAATCAGGAACTCTGAGTACCTCAATATCTATTTAACAAAATAAATGTTATTTAAAACTTCCCCCAAGGGAATGAAAAACGTTAAAGTCGGATAGTGGTTACCCTAGAGCAGTGGTCGGCAAACTCATTAGTCAACAGAGCCAAATATCAACAGTACAACGATTGAAATTTCTTTTGAGAGCCAAATTTTTTAAACTTAAACGTCTTCTAACGCCACTTCTTCAAAATAGACTCGCCCAGGCCGTGGTATTTTGTGGAAGAGCCACACTCAAGGGGCCAAAGAGCCACATGTGGCTCACGAGCCGCAGTTTGCCGACCACGGGCCTAGAGGAAGAAGAGGCAATAGGCACTGCGTGGGCCTGTAGGGGCAGGTGTTCACCTGTCGGTTATTCTTTATACTGTACTAGTATAGCTTAAGTATTCTTTTGTATATATTCAATGTTGGATAAAATACATTTTTTAGAAGTACTAAAAAAAAGTATGAATGTAAATCAGAGACCTGTGTCCACATTTGAGATCTGCCACTCTTTAGAATGACATATTCTGACATATTACTCTACTTCTTTGAGCTTCACTTTCATCAGAAAAGTTGAGTTCATAGTATTAATGACTATCTACACTTGTAGTGAAGATCTAATGCACATAAAGTGACTAAGATTGCCTCTGGCACCTGTCTAGAAATTAAAACATTAATTTTATATGTATACACTACACACACCACACACATAACACCCTAACACAATTAGCAACTACCATTTTTAATGCACCGAATGGCAAACCCACTTTGTCTTTTCCCTCATTGGGAAGAGATGTGAATCGGCCCAGCCTTGAAGAGACACGGTGACTTTTCTGACTGGAGAGAGGACTCATCCAGCTGATTCCTTGTTCCTTTGGTGGCTGTCTATTACCTCCCTTGCCAACTGGAAGTGCCAGAGTTACAGGAGTAGTAACCAATTCCTGACTTTTCCTGCTGCTGCAAATCCAACTAGTGCACGCTTAATAAATATTAAATGAATGAATAATTGAAAGGATAAATTAACTGTGCTGGATGCTCAATATGAAGATAGAGGCAGTGTGATCCTGGCCTGGATTCTTATCTGTACTTGTCTGGAACATGTTCTCATGAAGTTTGCTTTCCCTGTCAGTCCCCACAGCCGGGAAAGGGGTTGGGGGGCGGGGGCACTTATGGCCCCTGACAACGTACTCCTCTTTGACCTGCTCCGGATGCTGGGAATGACACAGGTGAGCTGGGCAGTGGAAAGTACAGAGTGCTCTCTAGCTCTGCATATTCTGTTGTGCCTCCAGGTGCTAGTCCACAGCAAGAGGAAAAGGGGCTCCACTTCCTGGATCTGGTGGATTTTTTTTCCTTCTTAGCCTAGGAGATGGGCAGTTGCCAGGGGTGTATGGGGGTGCTCGCCCTCCAGTGAGTTTAGCTGGTATCTCAGCAGGCTGGCCTGCAGCACCTCAGTGGCCTTTCCACCACCCAGGGGGCCACTGATAGACCCGCCACAAGGTCTGAATCTCAGCCTGAGGGGAGAAGAGTTCTCACTTTTCCTCAGCCCTAGAGGCAGAATCTGCTTCCTACATTATGTAACCCTTCTATTCTTTAGAGTTCTCTTTACCTCCTTTAGTAGTTAACCACTTTCTATTAGTTAATACTTCTTTGATATAGAATTTCTTTGTTCAAATTCTGACTGATTCACCTAATAATGTCAAAGATGTGCACATCCAAAGTGGTGGACTGGATTACTCTCCACATTTGGTGAACCCTTCCTGCCATGCCCATCCCCATGAGAAGACAATATTTTACCACTGTCTTGAACTTAGGCCCATACAACATGTTTTGTCTAATAAAAGTGCTAACAGAAAGTGGTTTGTGTCACCTCTTTGTAGAAACTTTAATCGTGGTTTGCTATCTCTCTCTTGTCTTTGCCAAGACAGTATTCTAAGTAGAAAATGCTGTATCAGCCTGGGCTCTAGAGTGAAGACAACAATGAACAGTGCCACAGGACATGCAGAATGAATGAAAAAGTTATTGTTATTTGAAACCACAAAAATGTTCAGGTTGTTTGTTACTGCAGCATAAACTAGCAGATTCTGATGGAATTGCCCTATGACTCAGAAATTCCTCCTGGAGATGTATATTTGTAAACCAATTTTTGTACGAGAAGATAGGAGATACGACCAAGAATGTTTATCACAGCATTGTTTGTATTAGTGAAATATTGGAAGCAATCTAAATATCTTAAATGAGGGAAGGGATAAATAAAGTGTAGAATGTTTATATTTATAATGTATAATATTATACAGCACTTGAAATATAGAAACTACATCTTAAGTATTAACTTGAATAAATTTCAAAATTATAACAAGTGAAAAAATTGTTAAGTACATTATGATTGTTAACGTACATTATATATACTTTTAAAGCACACAAAATACTTTTTATTATTTATCTTTACTCAGATATAAATTTATAGTAAAAAATATTTAAAAGGTGAAAGAAAGAATCAACACTAAATTTATAGGTAGACATCTGAGAAATAAACGAGAGGAATAGGATTGGAGTAGGGGTACAAAGAGAATTTAAATGTTTTAAATTTTTAAAAAAAAAACTACATCTTTTTAAAAATATATTTTTATTGATTTCAGAGAGGAAGCAAGAGAGGGAGAGAGATAGAAACACCAATGATGAGCAAGAATCATTGATCAGCTGCCTCCTGCACACCCCACACTGGAGATTGAGCCTGCAACCTGGGCATGTGCTCTTGACTGTAATCGAACCTGGGACACTTCAGTCCACAGGCCAACACTGTATCCACTGAGCCAAACCAGCTAGGGCAAAACTACATCTTTTGATCCATCAAAACTACTTCTAGGCATCTATCTTACAATAATAATAGCAATAGTGTGTTAGGAAAACACAAAAATATTCAATGCAGCATTGTTTGTAATGGAAAAAATTAATCAGCCTAACTGGTTAGATAAATTATAATGCACATATATAAGAGGACTATGTTGCCAGTAAAATGAATGAAGTGTATCTAAATGACCTGATGAAGAAGGCTGTCCAAAATAGTATTAAATAAAAAGGGCAAATTACAGATTAATTTGTACAAGATGATTCTAACTTTTGTAAAAATATGTTATATAATGAATAATGCTGCATATTCAATAAAAGCTGAATATGCTAAGTGTCTGACCGAGCAGTCGGTCGACCAGTCCCTATGACGTGCACTGCAGACCATGGAATATCATCAATATCTTATTTTTATATCCTTTAGATATATACCCAGAAGTGGGATTGATGGATCATATGATAGTTCTATTTTTAATTTTTTAAAGGTTTTTATATTTTATTTGTAATTTTGTTGTTGTTGTTAATTCTCACTAGAGGATATTTGTCCATTGATTTTTTATTTATTTATTTTTTTAGACAGTGGAAGGGGATGGTAGAGACACACAGAGAGAAACATTGATATGAGAGAGAAAAATCAATTGATTGCCTCCGGAGCCAGGAATTGAGCCTGCAACCTAGGTATGTGCCTTTGACTGGAATTAAACCTGGGAACCTACATTTAGCAGGCCGACGCTTTATCCACTGAGCAAAACCAGCTAGGGCTCTATTTTTAACTTTTTAAAGACCTTCCATACTGTTTTCTATTGTGGCTGAAGCAATTTACATTCCCACTAACAATACACAAGTGTTTTGTTTTCTCCACATCCTCGCCAATACTTGTTAGGATTGTTTTATTTATTTATTGATGATAGCCATTCTAATAGGTGTGAGATGATACCTTATTGTGATTTTGATTTGCATTTCCCTGATGATTAATGATTTTGAGCATCTCTTCATGTACTTGTTTGCCATCTGTATGTCTCCTTTGGAAAAATGTCCATTCAGTTCCTCTGCCCATTTTATAATTGTACTAGAGGCCCGGTGCATGAAATTCCTGCATGGGTGGGGTCCCTCTGCCTGGTCGGTGATCAGGACCCATCAGGGCCATCTCGCCCAGTCCTGATCAGGACTGATCGGGGCCAGTGGCTGGGGAGTGACTGTGGGAGGGACTGTGGGATGGCTCCAGGGCGTGTCTGGCCCCGTCTCGCACAGTCTCAATTGGCCGGACCCCAGCATCAAGCTAATCTACCAGTCGGAGCATCTGCCTCCTGGTGGTCAGTGCACGTCATAGGGACTGGTCGACCGACTGCTCGGTCAGACACTTAGCATATTCAGCTTTTATATATATATAGACTAGTGGCCTGGTGCACAAAATTTTTGTGCATTAAAAAGGAATTAATTAGAGGAAATGTTTTAATATTGCTATTAGATGAGAGAAAATTAGTAAAATATATATGAAAATCTTCCTTCTGTTAGAGTCTGGGGGTTGCCGTGGGACCCAGAGTCAAGTCTCCGCCCACCCGTGCTTGCCTCGAAATCTTGCGAGACTCAGACCCGGCCACCCCCACCCCCATTGGGCGAGATCCAGAACTGGCCAGCCCCACCCCCGTCAAGCCATGCCAGGCAGGGTGAGCAGCCTCAGTTCCCCTGATCCGAAGCCAGGAGGGGGGGCACAGCCTCAGGTCCCCTGTCAAGCCCCGCTGGGTGGGGAGCGCAGCCTCAAGTCCCCCGGCGCACCCTCAGGTCCCCCAACCTGGCGCCAGGTGGGGGTGTGGCCTGAGGTCCCCGGCTCAGCACTGGGATGGGGGACACGGCCTGAGGTTCCCCGGCCCCAGGCGGGGGTGCAGCCTGAGATCCCCCGGCCTGGCGCTGGGGCAGGGGGAGCAGCCTGAGGTCCCCCAGCCCAGTGCCGGGGCGGGGACGTGGCCTGAGGTCCCCCAGCCTGAGCCGGAGCAGTGGGCACATCTTGAGGTTCTCTGTCAAGCCCCACCAGGTGGGAGGCACGGCCTGAGGTCCCCACCCTGGCCTGGCGCCACACAGCCTCAGGTCCCTGCTGATCGCTTGTTATGGCTCCATATGGGAACCCTGCCTCCACTGTGGGCGCAGCCATCTTGTGATGACGTGAGTGTCAATTTGCATATTCCCTCTTTATTATATAGGATTGTAACTCACGGAGTGGAATGCTCAGCCCACACTTTCCCTCCAGCCCATGGTCTTAGAGACCTCATGTCCTTCCAAGGCTCTGCTCACCCTCTTCAGCTGCCACATGAAGTAAATTGCATCATGTGGGTGGAAACCCTTTGTAGGCTCCATGGGTGTGTCTTTACTTCACTGCAGTTCCGATTACCCCAACATAAGGAGAGACACCCTCATTATCAGGTAACACCATTGTGGTAAGACCCCTGCTCAGCCTACTAAATAGGCCATGGGTCACCCTAGATGGTTTTGCTCAGTGGATAGAGCCACAGCCTGCAGAATGAAGGGTCCTGGGTTCGATTCTGGTCAAGGGAACATTCCTGGGTTGCAGGCTCAGTGCAGGAGGCAGCAGATCGATTCTCTCTTATCATTGATGTTTCTATCTCTCTCCCTCCTCCTTCCTCTCTGAAATCAATAAAAATATATTAACAAAAATAAAAATAAGTAGGCCATCAATCAAACGTCACTGCTCTCCATCCATCCAGTACCCTCACACCCTCTTTTGTCTTTGTCTCCCCCCGCCCCCCCCCACACACACACGCTGCTGAGGTCTGTAAAATGGGGTCAGGATTTCTACTTCAACCAAGGGCTACACTTCTGCACAGCCCTCCTTCTCCGCCCATCTCTGCCCCAGTCCTGTGGGGTCTCTTCCTCCCTCCCCTCCATCTAACTTGGTGGGCCCTGCTCTGCCCCATCCTCCTGGGACCTCCTCTTTGCAGCCTCCCCCTTTCTCCTCCAGGGGTGGAGCTCCACAAAGGCTGTGCAGGGAGAGCCCAGATGGGGCCTTGGAGGAGAGCTGGGGTGACAAGTCACAGGGAGGAGAAGGGAGGGATGTGGAGCCTGCCCTGTGGGAGAGGCACCGGGCTCCTTGGCTGCCCCCACCCAGCAGCTTTTCTAGGCCCCTGCGCAGCTGTCACCCTCCACCACTCGCTGCCTCCTGCTTCCTTTCAAGTTTTGGACTCGGTTTCTCCAACTCAGCTCCACCCCCTTCTCTGCTGCGTCCCTGGGAGCCTGAAGCCGCCCCTTGGCCTCAGGCAGGCGCGCCTGGCCCGTCTCCCCATAATGGTGCTACCCACTCTCCTGGAGTAGATAGTGAAACTTAACAAATAAAAAGAAGCAGCTCTGAAGATTATAAATTGTGCACTGAGAATGCCATAGGCTGTAGAGAGCTGTGCAGTCCACGGCTCTGGGATCAAGTGTAGCAGCCTCCTGCACCACCCAGTCCCTCCTGGCTTCTGCCCCTGCCTGTCTCCACCTGGGGCTCGGGCCAAACCCTGGGAGCTTCCAGACAGCTCTCATCTCACACCTCACTTTCCAATCCAGCCCACAAGCGCCCACAGCAAGTTAACCTATCAGTCAGAGCGTCTGCCTCCTGGTGGTTAGTGCACATCATAGCGACTGGTCGAGCTGTCAAACTCCCAGCCGAACTCTAGTGGAGGGCACAATTTACATATTAGGCTTTTATTATATAGGATTGTTTGTTTTTGTCATTTGTTGTTGTTGTTGTTTTGCTATTGAGTTGTGTGAGTTCTTTTCTTTGCTTTTGTTAATCCCCACCTGAGGCTACTTTTCCATTGATTGTTTTAGAGAGAGTGGAAGAAAGAGGGAGAGACACAGAGAAAGAAACATTGATGTGAGAGAGACACCGAGATTGGTTGCCTCCAGCAGGTGCCTGAGGATGGAGCCTGCAATCCTTGACTGAAATTGAACCCCCTGCCCTTCAGTCACAGGCTGATGCTCTAACTACTGAGCAAAACTGGCTAGGGCTATGTGAGTTCTTTCTATATTTTTGGATATTAACCCTTTTTCATATATATGATTTCCAAGTATTTTCTCCCATTTTGTAAGTTGTCATTTACTTTTGATGATGATTTCCTTTGCTGTGCAGGAGCTTTTTAGTTTGATGTAGTCCCATTTGTTCAATTTTGGTATTGTGGCCTTTGCTTTTTGTTTCAAATCCAAAATATCATTGCCAAGACTAATGTCAAGAAGTTTACTTTTTGTTTTCTTCTAGGAATTTTAGTTTCAGATCTTAGATTTAAGACCTAATCCATTTTGAGTTTACTTTTGTGTACAGGGTAAGACAGGGTTCCAGTTCCATTCTTTTGGGTGTGGCTGTTCAATTTTCCCAACAACACAATTCATTGAGGAGACTGTCCTTTCCCTGCTGAGTATTCTTGGCTTCTTTGTCATAAATTAATTGACCATATATGTGGGTTTACTTCTGGGTTCTCTCTTTTTTTTCCATTGATCTGAATGTCCATTTTTATGCCAAATACTTTATTGTTTTGATTATTATAGCTTTGTACTATAGTTTGAAATCAGGAAGCATGATGCTTCTAGCTTTGTTCTTTTTCAAGATTGTATTGGCTATTTGTGGGTGTGTTTTGTTTTGTGTGTGTGTGTGTGTGTGTGTGTGTGTGTGTGTGTTTCTACACACATTTTAGAATTGTTTTTCCTATTTCTTTGAAAAATTCCATTGGAATGTTGATAGGGATTGCATTGAATCTATAGATGGCTTTGGGTAATATGGACATTTTAAGAATATTAAATCTTCCAATTCATGAGCACAGAGGATTTTTCCATTTATTTTCATCTTCTGCAATTTTATTCATCAATGAAATAATGTTCACTATACAGATCTTTCACTTCTTTGGTACGTTTATTCATAAGTATTTCATTCTGTTTTTATATAGTTTTTGTTTGTTTGTTTTTAAATATATTTTAATTGGTTTTGGAGAGAGAGGAAGGGAGATTGTAAGAGAGAAACATCAATGAGAAAGAAACATCAATTGGCTGCCTCCTGCATAATCCCTTACTGGGGATCAAGTCCACAATCCAGGCATGTGCCCTGATTGAGAATCATGGGGTGATGCTCAACCACTGAGCCACACCAGCCAGGCAGTATTTCACTCTTTTTGATGCAACTGTAAATGGGATTGTTTTTAAATTTTTGGTAATTTGTTATTAGTGTATAGAAAGATGATTAAAAAAAGAAAGAAAAGTAACTGATTTTTGTAAGTTGATTTTGTATCCTGGCTCAGAAGGGTTCCTATGGGCCATCTCCTGGAGATGAGGTGGGAGTGGCTCCATCACAGTGACAACACCCAGGCAGTGAGCTATTCCTGAGCTGATCTGGCACACCTGTGCACCATTGTGCCAAGAGAAAAGGCAATGATGACATCAGAAGCAGAGCCAGGAGTGCCTTGTTAAGAAGAAGGACTAGTCCCTGCTCTTGTCAGCACTGCTTAAGTTTGATGTTCCTGGAAATAGAGCTAATTTAGCAGAAACGAAAAAGGAGCTTGGAGAAGCTCTGAATTCAACTGGGACTGAATATAAATCATGAATTGGCTCAGAAATCATTGGATTAAACTGTCACCTGGACTAAGGTGAAGTTTTTCTTCTACTAAACAAAAATGATTGTTCCTGATCTCCGACCTGTTACTGTGAAATGAAATACCCATTTTAGCACACTTAATCTCCATACCACACCATGACACAGCACTTTCTATGTTGTTGCATGTATTCCCTTGAATTAGCACTTGGTGATGCAACCAAACCATGATGGACAAATGCATTATGTCCCAACATTATGCTCTAGTTAGTTAATTAAATGAGAAAACATATAGAAAGTGTGTAATAATACTTCCTATTGTCCTAAATATTTAGATAACAACATAAAAGTCTGCAGAGACCAAGTTGATGAATATGATTGTTAACATCTTGGTTAACAGCAAATCAATTTGAAGTAAAACTGAGGTATTCTTGTAAATGGTCATTGAGTAGAGAATGAATTCTATAGGGACAGATACACGGTAAATCTTAAGGATGAAAGTGAACCCCACAGAAATAAGTAAGAGAAAAACATTCTACTCGGTTTCAGAGATAGCTCCAATTCCATGTGTGGGGAAATGAAATTAAGTGGGTGTTTAAACTTTCCTTTGTTCTCATCCTCTAGTTTCACTTGTATCTATATGCTATCTTACCTTATAATAGAGAAACATGCAAATTGACCGCACCTCCGCTATGCCCACGATTGGGCCGGCAGGAGGCTGGGGGCGGGACTCCGGGTGGCATATCCGCCATTGAGAAGATCAAGATGGCGGTGCCCAGTGGCCGGGCCCATGCCGCCGCTCCCGGGGGTGCCTGGGGCGATCGGCACCCCGGGGGGCATGGCCGGGCCCATCGGCACCCCGGGGGGGCATAGCCGGGCCCATTCAGCCGCTCCCGGGGGTGCGTGGGGCGATCGGCACCCCGGGGGGCGTGGCCGGGCCCATGCCGCCGCTCCCCGGGGTGCCTGGGGCGATGGGCACCCCGGGGGGGCGTGGCCGGACCCATACCACCGCTCCCGGGGGTGCCTGGGGCGATCGGCACCCCGGGGGGCGTGGCCGGGCCCATGCCGCCGCTCCCGGGGTTCCAGGGGTCGATTGGACACCTGGGGGGCGTGGCCGGCCCCTCCCGCCCCTCCCTGGGGTCCCGGGGGGGCAATCGGCCACCTGGGGGGCGTGGCCAGGCCCCTCCCGCCGCTCACGGGGGTCCCGGGGGTCGATCGGCCACCCGGAGGGGCGTGGCCCGGCCCCTCCCACCCCTCCCGGGGGTTCCGGGTCGATTGGCCACCTGGGGGGGCTTGGCCGTGCCCATCCCGCCCCTCCCGCCACTCCCGGGGGTCCCAGGGGCCGAGGCTTTCCGGGCCTTGGGCACCAGCGGGGAGCCTGCACCGATTGCAGGAAACCACTGGGGGTTGGCTCCTGCGATCCTTAGCAAGGATGTTGGGTGCCGCCGAGCCCAAGGCCACCGCCCGGGGCCAAGCCCCGACCCTGAAAAAGGCAGAAGGCGGTGGCCACAGCCAAGGCCTGGGTCCCTGGTGCCGGCAGAAAACTGGTGCAGGCAGCCAGGTGAATGAAGGTCTATTGCACGAATCTTCGTGCAAACGGGCTACTAGTCCTTATAATAACTCTGTGAGGGGTCAGGAAAAGCATTAATATGCAAATTTTTTCAGAGCACAAAATAATTATCATCACAGATGTGAAACACAAGCCGGGGTGGAAAGCAGAACGTTTTACCACAAGGAGGAGATCCTTCACTCATCATCTGGTGGTATTTCTGTTATGTAGATTCTCAACATGCCACCTGGGAGTTTTCAGTGCCAATAATACAGAAATGTTCAGAATTTTACAGACACACACACACACACACACACACACACACACACACACACTCTGTTTGTTTATGAAGTGCAGTGCAAATGTATGGCATTATCACCCCATGAAGTCAGGTATGAGCCTCAAGTGTGACCTAGGACAGTGGTCGGCAAACTCATTAGTCAACAGAGCCAAATATCAACAGTATGATTGAAATTTCTTTTGAGAGCCAAATTTTTTAAACTTAAACTTCTTCTAATGCCACTTCTTCAAAATAGACTCGCCCAGGCCATGGTATTTTGTGGAAGAGCCACACTCAAGGGGCCAAAGAGCCGCAAGTGGCTCGCGAGCCGCAGTTAGCCAACCACGGACCTAGGATATCAGACCAACATTGAATCTATCCTGTAGATGCTTCACTGTGAGAAAATCTTGAAAAGAAATTTCCAACATGCAAAGAGACTCTAGTGGAAATTATGGCAGAAACCAAGAGAACAGAATGTAGAATTTTAACACTAACATGTTAGGACATGAAAAAAAAAAAAAAGCATTTTTTTCTAGTTGGCATTGCTTTCAGCTTTTTTAGAATTTTAGTGTCACTTTCTCCATTTCTTTTTACTTTCTCCATCTTTAAAAAGACAAAGATGACACGGGGAAGAGAAATTAAAAGAATTATCTGGATAAAAATTAGACCTGAGAATTAAAGAGTTGGTGTTGCCTGTCTGAAAATGGAAAGGCAATCTAGTATTTAAAGCAATTTTACAAGAAGATATAGACCAGTTAAATATGAATATGTGCAAATGAGCAGGAAAACATTTTAATACCCTATGAAGAGAGATGACTATGCAGGTCTGATTAAACCAGGCATAAATAGGTACTGTCTGTCCTATTGACATTGGAAATGAAAGTTTTAAATTATTTTTTCTTTGAAGTGACTTGGACTACCATTCTATTTTAGGCCAATTATTTTGAACTTCTTGTTAATATTAATTACTATATACAGAAAAATTTCCCCTTGTTTCTCTAGAAGATGATAGGTCACATTTCTATAACTAGAATTTTTATATATCACCACACTATACCTGTTCCTGAGAATAAGGAATTTCTTTTCCCACGTTTTGCTTATCCGTTCTGTTTCCTTCCTAAACCTGTAACAAATTTATAGATAGTTAAATTTTGTATTAGCTACAAATGAGTAGTTATGAATCATTATTTCCAGTACCTTTCTGTCAACTTTTTTTCATTCTCTAAACTTTCCTTTAACATTTCTATTTCCTTCTCCAAAGTATATTTCTCTTCAACCTTTCAATAGAAAATACATCACAAAGTTAATTACATGAACATTATACCCTGTTTCTCCATAAAGCTGAAGGGTTTCTTTGAGTATGTCAGGGTTATACCCCAGAATCATATTATGGAGGCATTCATGTCCTCTGTCTCTTCATAAAACTAATTCTCAAAGATGGCGGCATAGGTAAACACCTATACTCACTGCCTCCCACAACCACATCAAAATTACAACTAAAATACAGAGCAACCATCATACAGAACCACCTGAAGCTGGATAAATGGAAGTCCTACCACTAGAGAAGTAAAGGAGAAAGCACACTGAGACTGGTAGGAGGGGCGGAGACAGCCCATTTTGCTGCTTCCCTGTGTTTGTTTCTATGTATTAGGTAGAGATGCTATGTTTCCTTCAATTGGTAGAATCCTTGTGTAGTAGGTGTCCTATAGGGCCCAGTGGCTCAGCCTCCCCAGTCACCTGAGCTGGGTCTTGGGCCTTTTATTGATAGGTTTGGGCCATATTGTCTCCAGCATGAAACGGGCTGGTCTGACACATGTGCTGTTTTTTTAATTGGGAGTGAGTTGTCTCTGTGGAGGCTGCTGGTGAGGAACAAGGCCCCACACAATACCCCTAGCATAGGATTCCAGAGCTGGGAAGAGAAGTCCCCATAACTACGGGCTGTAAAAACCAGCAGGGATTGTGGCTGAGTGACACAGAGGCTTCGGGAGACCCACGTATTCCATTTAAAAGACCAGCACACAAACATACTCAGACTCATAACACTAGGCAGCTTTGGGGGACACCGACACATTCAGGGAAGCACTGGATTGTCTGGCATCAGGGCAGGAAATTGAGGGCAGCTTTCTCCCAGACGGGATGCTCACAGGGGTCATTGTTCTTGTGCTGGACTTTCCCTGTCACAGGGCTGACTGGCAACCATATCTGAGTCTCCATCAGCCTGGGGCACACCATTTGTTCTGTTCTGGAGATCCCCTGAGGCCCTGCCCCATTCAATGTACAGTCCCACCTAAGCTGTTTGCAGGAGCGTTTCCATATGAATGGCCTGTCCTGGCTCAGGCTTCAGACTTTGCTTTGGGTATAGAGCTCAGAAGACAGACACCCTAGTTTCCTGTGCTGAGTCATTCCCTCACACTGCAGAGGTCACCTTTCTCATGCAGACATTTGCTATACAGGTGACTTTGCCTGGGGGGAAGACAGTTGATCCATCCTATTGGAAAACACCTTGCCCTAGGGTGCAGAGTTGCTCAGGACCATTAAGAGACTGGGAATAACAATTAGCCTCCAGGCACAAGAAATTGCCCCATCCTGTTGAAAAAAACTCTTGCCACACCTGTGAATGATTGCCTGAGGGCAACTCAAGACAAAATCCTATCAGTCTGTAGATAAAGGTGGTCTCTAAAGGCTTTGAATCTTTGCCTGACCTAATTAGTCAGAAACAGCATTTGACACTGTCTTGCATGAAGGATTGAGAGGTGTAGCAGATCTACCTAATATATAGTCACAAACCCAAACAGGCAGCCAAAATGAGGAGGCAAAGAAACAGCCCCCAAATGAAAGAACAAGCAAATTCTCCAGAAGAAGAGATAAATGAAACGGAGATAAGAAAATTTATCTGATATTGAGTTCAGAATAATGATGGTAGAGATACTCAACAGCATGAAAAAAGATATAGTAACTATAAAAACAGAAATAATGACATAGCATAAATAAAGAGCACATTGGAAGGAATAGATAGCAGATTAGGGGAAGCTAAGGAGGGTAGCAGTGAATCAGAAGACAGAGTTGAAAAAAATCACTCAATCAGAGAACCAAAAAGAAAAAACAATTAACAGGAGGACAGCTTTAGGAGCTGTGAGACAACATGAAACATAACAATATTTGAATAGGAGGGGAAACCAAGATGGCAGCATAGGTAAACACCTAAATTGCTGCCTCACACAATAATTTCAAAACTACAACTAAAAGACAAAATGTCTATCACCCAGAACCACAGGAAAGCTGGCTGAGTGGAAGTTCTACAACTAGAAGGAAAGAGGATAGAGCATTGAGACGTGCACAAGCACTGAAAAGCTGAGGTACGGAGGCGCGCGAATTGGGCTGGCAGAGGGCGACTGGGTGCGCTGCTTTTTTCAACCTGAAGGGAGACAAACTCCCAATTACTCTGAACTCCAGTTTCTGGGGAGATGCTGGGGAGCCAAACTCCTATGGGGAGAAGCTGGACTTGGACTGTCTGCCATCGGGTCGGAAAGTGAGGGTGGCTTTCTTGCAGAGGTGTGCTCAGCAATCATTGTTTACTGTGCTGGGGCACGCGACGCAGGGACTTGGAAACGCAGAGACACAAAGACGGCTGACTGGCAGCCATCGCTGTTTGCCACGTCCTAGCCTAGTGACTCCCTGAGACCCCGCCCCGCACAATCTACAAACCCACCCAAGCTCCGCGCAGCGGCTTTTGCATATAAATGGCCTGCCCTATTGCAGCTTAACCTAGCAAACTGCAGCTCTGGTCAGACAGCTCCAAAACCTCCAAACCCCAAGCAAAGAGGAGAAAACTGTAGTTCTCGCTGTAGCTCCTGCTGGGTGGCCTCAGACAGTAGCTGACCTGCACCCTATTGGAGATCCAGAAGCTACTGTATCTAGTGGTCAGTGTGAGACGACACCAGATTTCAACTCCTCACATCCATAAGTGACACATTCAAGAGGCAGACTCAGTGAGCACCAAAGCCCCACTGAAACAAGTCCTGCCCCATAAGCGTGTCTCCAGCACAGCAGTTCTTCCATTATAGACATAGCGGGTCCTCACAGCCAATTGGCCTGGAGGTCAATTCCTCCCAGTGTACCAACAGCAATCAAGGCTTAACTACACCAAGACTTTGCACTCAGCCCACAAAGGGGTGCACCAAGAGTGTCCACCTCAGGTGATAGGGGAGGCTGAACCACTGGGCCTTTATAGGTCACCTACCACAGAAAACCACTCCATCAACACAGGGAAGAAGCAAAATGCGGAGACAAAGAAACATGTCATGAATGAAAGAAATGAAGGAAAGCAAACTACTGGACATAGAATTCAAAACCACATTTATAAGGTTACTCAAGAATCTTCTGAAAACCGCCAAGAAACTTGATGAGACCTCTGAGGAGCTTAGTGAGACCTTCAAGTACCTTAATGAGAATGCCAAAAAAATGGAAAAGAACCAGTCAGAAATTAAGCATACACTGTCTGAAATAAAGAATATACAGAAATTCAACTGTAGATCAAAGGACCCCAAGAATCAAACCAAAGATCTGAAATATGAGGAAACAAAAAACACCCAACCAGAAAAACAAAAAGAAAAAAGAAACCAAAAATATGAAGATAGTGTAAGGAGCCTCTGGGACAACTTGAAGCATACCAACATCTGAATTATGGGGGTGCCAGAAGAAGAGAGAGAGCAAAATATTGAAAACCTATTTGAAGAAATAATGACAGAAAACTTTCCCTACCTGGTGAAAGAAATAGACTTACAAGTCCAGGAAGTGCACAGAACCCCAAACAAGAGGAATCTAAAGAGGACCACACCAAGACACATCATAATTAAAATGCCAAAGGCAAAAGACAAAGAGAGAATCTTGAAAGCAGCAAGAGAAAAACAGTTAGTTACCTACAAGGGAGTACCCATACAACTGTCAGCTGATTTCTCAACAGAAACTATGCAGGCCAGAAGGGAGTGGCAAGAAATATTCAAAGTGATAAACAGCAAGAACCTACAACCAAGATTACTCTACCCAGCAAAGCTGTCATTCAGAATTGAAGGTCAGATAAAGAGCTTCACAGACAAGAAAAAGCTAAAGGAGTTCATCACCACCAAACCAGGATTATATGAAATGCTGAAGGGTATTCTTTAAGAAGAGGGAGAAGAAGGAAAAGGTAAAGATAAAAATTATGAACAACAAAATGACAACAACTACATACCTACCAACAAATGAATCTAAAAATCAAGTGAATAAAAAATCTGATGAACAGAATGGACTGATGAATATAATAGAATCAGGGACATAGAAAGGGAGTGGACTGACAATTATCAGGGGGAGGGGAGTGTGAGGGGTGCAGGAAGAGATTGGACAAAAATCTTACACCTATGGATGAAGACAGTGGCTGGGGGTAAAAGCATGGGGTGGGGTGGGGAATCAGGTGGAGGGGAGCTATGGGGGGAAAAAAAGAGGAACACTTGTAATAATCTGAACAATAAAGATTTATTAAAAAAAAACCACAACAACAATATTTGAATAGCAGGTGTGCCAGAAGAGGAAGAAAGGGATAGACAATGTGTTTGAAGAAACAATGGCAGAAAACTGCCTTAACCTGGTAAAGGAAAAAGTCACACAAGTTCAGGAGGCACAGAGAACCCCAAGCAAGAAGTACCCAAGCAGGTCCACACCCAAATACATCATAATTAAAATGAACTTTTTTGAAAGGGAAGTTCATAACACTACAGGCTGACCTAAAAAAAAAAAAAAATCAATAATAAACTACTTAACTCTACAATTTAAAGAACCAGAAAGAGAACAACAAGAAAAGCCCAGAGTAAGTAGAAGGAAGAAAATAATAAAGATTAGAGTAGAAATAAATGACATAAGAGACTAAAAAAAAAATACAAAATAATCAATGAAACCAAGAGCTGTTTTTTTGAAAAAATAAACAAAATTGGCTGTTAACCAGACTCATCAAGAAAAAAAGAGAGAGAACCCAAATAAATAAAATCAGAAATGAAAGCAGAGAAGTAACCACTGACACCACAGAAATACAAAGGATTCTTATAAATACTATGAACAATTATATGCCAACAAGCTGGACAATGTGGATGAAATGGACAAATTCCTAAAAAAGCACAATCTCCCAAAACTGAATCAGGAAGAATCAAAAAACCTGAATAGGCCAATAATAACTGATGAAGTAGAAGCAGTAATCAAAAAACTCCTACCAAATAAAAGCCGAGGTCCAGATGGCTTCACGAGGAAGTTTTACCAAACATTCCAAGAAGAACTAAAACCTATCCTCCTCAGACTATTCCAAAAAACCCAAAGGCAGGAATATTTCCAAGCTCTTTTTATTAGGCCAGCATTACCCTAATTCCAAAACCAGATAAAGACACTACAAAGAAAGAGAATTATAGGCCAATTTCCCTGATGAACATAGATGCTAAAAGGCTCAAAAAAAAAATACTAGCAAATCACATCCAGCAATATATTAAAAAGACCATACACCATGACCAAGTGGGATTTATTCCAGGGATGCAAGGCTGGTACAATATTCACAAATCAATAAACGTGTTACATCACATAAACAAATTGAAAGACAAAAATCACATGATCATATCAATAATGTAGAAAAAAACATTCGACAAAATCCAACATCCATTTTTTATTAAAAACTCTCAGCAAGTTGGGAATAGAGGGAGCATATGAAAAAGACCACATGTGACAAACCTACAGCAAACATCATACTCAATGGACAAAAACTAAAACCATTTCCCCTAAGAACAGAAACAAGACAGGGATGACCGTTTTCACCATTCTTATTCAACATAGTACTGGGAGTCCTAGTCCTTCAGACAACAAGAAGAAATAAAAGGCATCCAAATTTGAAAGAAGGAAGTAAAACTCTCATTATTCACAGATGACATGATATTGTACATAGAAAACCCTAAAGACTCCACCAAAAAACTACTAGATTTAATAAATGAATTTGGCAATGTAGCAGGATACAAAAATCAACACCCCAAAATCAATGGCTTTTTTATACTCCAATAATGAATTCTCAGAATGAGAAACTAAACAAGCAATCTTATTTACCATTGCAACAAAACAATTAAAATACTTAGGAATAAACTTAACCAAGGAGGCTTATATTCAAAAAACTACAGGATGTTGAAAAAAGAGATAGAAGAAGATATAAACAAGTGGATGAATATACTGTGTTCATGGATTGGTAGAATCAACATCATTAAAATGTCCATACTACCCAAGGCAATCTACAGATTCAATGTGATTCCTATTAAAATGCCAACAGCATATTTTACAGATCTAGAACAAATAATCCAAAAATGTATATGGAATAAAAAAAAAATAGCTGCAGCAATCTCGAGAAAGAAGAACAAAGTTGGAGGGATCACAATACCAGAATTCAATTTATACTATAAAGCCACTGCAATCAAAACAGCCTGGTACTGGCACAAAAATAGGCATATAGATCAATGGAACAGAACAGAGAACCCAGAAGTCAACCCAAGCCATAATGCTCAATTAACATTTGACAAAAGAGGCAAGAGCATACAATGGATTCAAGACAGTCTCTTCAATAAATGGTATTGGGAAAATTTGACAGATACATGCAAAAAAATGAAACTAGAGCACCAACTTACACCATGCATAAGAATAAACACAAAATGGATAAAGGACTTAAATGTAAGTTGTGAAACCAGAAAAACCCTAGAAGAAACCATAGGCAGCAAAATTTCAGACATCTCTCATAGCAATATGTTTAGAGATACATCTCCTAGAGCAAAGAAAACTAAGGAGAAAATAAACAAATGGGACTACATCAAAACAAAGACCTTCTGGCCTGGCTGTGGTGGCTCAGTGAATGAGCATTGATCTATGAACCAAGAATTCATGGTTTGATTCCCGGTCAGAGCACATGCCTGGGTTGCCGGCTCGATCTCTAGTAGGTGTGCAGGAGGCAGCCAATCAATGATTCTCTCTCATCATTGATTTTTCTATCTCTCCTCTCTTCCCCTCTGAAATCAATAACAATATTTAAAACAAACAAAAAAACACACAAACAATAAAAAGTTTCTGCACAGCAAAAGAAACCATCAACAAAACCAAAAGGGAGCCCTGTATGGGAGAACATATTTGGCAATGATACATCTGATAAGGAATTAATATCCAAAATATATAAGGAACTCATATAACTTAACAGAAGGAAGACAAACAATCTAATTAAAAATGGGCAAAGGATCTAAATAGACACTTCTCCAAAGAGGCCATACAGATGGCCAAGAGACATAAAAAAAAAAATGCTCAAATTCACTGATCATCAGAGAGATGCAAAGTAAAATGACAATGAGGTATCACCTCAGACCTGTCAGAATATCTACAATCAACAAATCAATAAATGACAAGTGTTGGTGAGGATGTGGAGAAAAGGGAACCCTAATACACTGTTAGTGGGAATGGAGACTGGTACATCCATTATAGAAAACAGTATGGAGTTTCCTCAAAAAATTAAATATGGCACTGCCATATATCCTAAGAAACACAAAATACTAATCAGAAAGAATGTATGCACCACTATGTTCATAGCAGCACAATTCACAATAGCAAAGATCTGGAAACAGCCCAAGTGCCCATCAGTAGATGAGTGGATAAAAATGTTGTGGTACATTTATACCATGGATTACTATGCAGCAGTAAAAAACTTACCCTTTGAGACAGCATGGAAGGACCTGGAGAGTATCATGCTAAGTGAAATAAGTCAATCAGAGAAAGATAAGTATCACATGATCTCACTCATATGTGGAATCTAAGTCACAAAATAAACTGATGAATGGAGTGGATCCAGAGATATGGAAGCATGGACCAGAGTGTATAATCTTGGAGGAAAGGGGGGAAAGAGGGTTGGGAGGTAACCAACCAAGGACTTTGTATGCATATATGCATGGCCCATGGACACAGACAATGGGGTGGTAAGGGCCTGGGCGGGGTGGGGGAGGGGGAGGGAAGCATGCTGGTAGGGGTCAATGAGGAAATAGTGGGACTTTCTACAAGAAAGAATTATTTTTTAAAAAAGAATAATCTACAGAAAATCAACAGTAGAGTAGAGGATTCAGAGAATCAAATCAATGCTTTGGAATATGAGAAAGCAAAAAACACCCAAGCAGAACAGCAAAAAGAATCCAAAAATATGAAGATAGTATAAGAAGCCTCTAGGACAACTTAAAGCGTACCAACATTCGCATTATGGGGTGCCAGAGAAGAAGAGAGAGAGAGCAAGAAAATCTATTTGAAGAAATAATGACAGGAAACTTCCCCTACCTGGTAAAAGAAATAGACTTAAAAGTCCAGAAAGTGCAGAGAACCCCAAACAAGAGGAACCCAAAGAGGCCCACACCAGGACACATCATAATTAAAATGCCAAGGATTAAAGACAAAGAGAGAATCTTAAAAGAAGCAAGAGAAAAGCAGTTAGTTACCTACAAGGGAGTACCCATATGACTGTCAGCTGATTTCTCAAACAGAAACTTTGAAGGCCAGAAGGGAGTGGCAAGAAATATTTAAAGTGGTGAATAGCAAAGGCCTATAACCAAGATTACTCTACCCAGCAAAGATCTCATTTAGAATTGAGGGTCATATAAAGAGCTTCACAAATAGGAAAAAGTTAAAGGAGTTCATCACCACCAACCCAGTATTACATGAAATGTTGAAGGGCATTCTTTAAAAAGAGGAAGAAGAGAAGGAGGAGGAGGAGGAGGAGGACAAGAGGAAGAAGAAGAGAGAAAAATATGAATAAAATGACAACAAATACATATCTATCAACAATTGAATCTAAAAATCAAAATAAGCGAATAAGAAATATAATAAACAAAATAAACTGGTGAGTAAAATGGAGTTAGAGGCATGGAACAGTCTGATGAATCTCAGAGGGAAAGGGGTAGGGGGGTCACAAGGAGATTAACCAAAGATCTTACCTATGGACACAGGTAGTAGGATGGTGAAGGCCTGAGGTGGGGTGGGAACTGGGTGGAGGGGGCAATGAGGGGAAAAAGGGGGACATTTGTAATACTCTCAACAATGAAGATTTTTTTAAAAGAGGAAAAACAACAAACAAAACTAATTCTCCATCAAAGTCATTGTTACTTTCTAAGAATAGCCAGCATCAATATTAAGAATAATTAGTGTAATAATAATGGTCATAATAGTCATCTTATACCTGGTCCTCTGACATTTTCGCCTCTGCATCTTCATGTGTCTCAATAGATAAGTCAGGTAAAACCTGGAAAGGAAATAAACCAAGGTAAATATAGGATGGGACAAAGTAGATTTACAGTTGTGAGTACATGAAACAGAGTTTATTCTTGTGTTATTATTTATTAACTAGAGGCCCAGTGCATGATTTAATCATGCACCTGGTGCACCAGCGGGCTGGCTGTCCGCCGGTGCCCCAGGCCTTCCGAAAGCCTCCGGCACTGCGGAGGCTTTCGAAAGGCCTTGTGCCGGAGCAGACAGCCGACCAGGTCCCCCGCTTTGGCCTTTGATCGCGGGGGACCTGGCCGGCTGTCCGCTGGTGCCCCAGGCCTTCCGAAAGCCTCCGGCTGCTGCGGAAGCTTTCGAAAGGCCTTGCGCCGGAGCAGACAGCCGGCCAGGTCCCCCGCTTTGGCCTTTGATCGCGGGGGACCTGGCCGGCTGTCCGCCGGTGCCCCAGGCCTTCTGAAAGCCTCTGGGGCAGCCATGGCTCAGCGTCCTGCTGGCCCAATCAGCTACCCCGGCCACCCTGAGTCCCACCCCCTGCGCCTCCTGCTGGCCCAATCGTGGGCATAGCGGAGTGATGGTAATTTACATATTACCATTTTATTATGTAGGATGATTGTATTACTTTCTATACGAACTCTAAACCTACCTTTACCCTACCCTGTATAACATTTTAAATTAATGCATAAAGATGTGGCTTCTCTGCAGCTTAGAGAAAGGCAACTGAGACTTAAATATGTCAACCAGAGTCCCACAGGGATCTTCTCTGCCTTATCCAATTTATTAAGTTTGGTGTTTATATATTGCACTAGAGGCCTGGTGCACGAATTCGTGCACAGGTGGGTTCTCTTGGGGTGGCCTGCAGGGATCAGGCCGAAACTGGCAGTCCAATGCTGCCTGCCGCTCCTGCTTGCCACTCCTGCCTGTCGCTCCCACTCATCCCAGCCCCGCTGCGCCAGCTGCGGGCTCGCACTCAGTCAGTCCCAATTGGGAGAGGCTCACACTGCAGCAGCAGCACTCGCCAGCCATAAGCCCTGCATCTGGCGCTCATCCCAAGGGGGGGGGGTAGCTGGGACACAATTGGCCCTCTGGGTGGGCGGTGGGATGCCCTTGCTGGCCTGGGGTTCAGATCTCTGCTGCTGACGTTTGCACAGTTTGTTGGGATCCACCTGGCAGCCACTTTTATATCGTTTCTTCCTTGCGAAGCATCTAGGGAGGGGAAGTGGCAGTGGTGCCCAAGGCCGACTTCCAGGAGAACTGCGGCACTGTTGGGATCGTGCCAGCAGTGCTGGTCCATCAGTGCCTGGCCCATTCTCTGAAGATTGGACCTGCAGGCCTACTGAGTGAGTGAGTGGCTGCTGTTGGGCTGGTGGGCTGCTGGGATGGGTCAGTCAGCTGAGCAGCGCTCCCGCTGTGGGAGCACACTGACCACCAGGGGGCAGCTCCTACGTTGAGAGTCTCCCCCTCGTAGTCAGTGCACGTCATAGCAACCAGGATATTGGTTGTTCGGTTGCTTAGGCTTTTATCCTATCTAATAAAAGAGTAATATGTAAATTAACCACCACTACACTACACCTACAAGCCACACCCACCAGCAAGGCCCACCAGCCAATCAGGAGTGAGTATGCAAATTAACCCAGCCAAGATGGCTACGGCCACAGAGAGAGCAGGAGGGAGGCTTGGGTTTCCCCAGCGATGGAGGAAGCCAAGCTTTCCGCACACCCTGGCTGGCCCAGGCCTCCGCTTAAGGCTACAAAGTTTCAATTATAGAAGATACATAAATCCCAACAGAAATGGCGGCAGCCACGGAGCTGGAGAGAGAAGAGGCTAGAGTTGCCCCCTGCGATGGAGGAAACCAAGCTTCTGCAGCCCTGGCCTGCTTTGACCTCTGCTTAAGGCTACAAAGTTTCAATTATAGAAGATAATAAATTCCAACAGAATTTATTCCGCCACCGAGCGAGCAAAAGGCTTGGCTCTGCTCCAGGCTACAAAGTTTCAATTGTAGAAGATAAATAAATCCCAGATACCAGGGCCTCCGCTTGGGTCACCGGGGGGCGTGGCTGGCCTGCAAACTGCCACAGGCCCCTCATCCAGGCCGCCCCATGCCCCAAGGGAACCCCCACTCTGATCTGGGACACCCTTCAGGGCAAACCAGCTGGCCTCCACCCATGCACCAGGCCTCTATCCTATCTAATAAAAGAGTAATATGCAGATTGACCATCACTCCAACACATAAGATGGCTGCTCCCATGTGGTCAAAGATCCTGCCCCCATGTGGACACAAGATGGCCACCACAAGATGGCCAGAAGGGGAGGGCAGTTGAGAGGGACCAGGCCTGCAAGGGAGGGCAGTTGGGGGCGATCAAGCCTGAAGGGGAGGGCAATTAGGGGTGACCAGGTCGGCAGAGGAGGGAAGTTGGGGATAAACAGGCTGGCAGGGGAGCAGTTAGACATCAATCAGGCTGGCAGGAGAGTGGTTAGGGGGTGATCAGGCTGGCAGGCAGAAGCGGTTAGGGGCAATCAGGAAGGCAGGCAGGTGAGCAGTTGGGAGCCAGCAGTCCTGGATTGTAAGAGGGATGTCCAACTGCCCGTTTAGGCAAGATCGGGTCTAAATGGGCAGTCGGACATCCCTTGAGGGGTCCCAGATTGGAGAAGGTGCAGGCTGGGCTGAGGGACACCACGCCCCCCCTCGTGCATGAATTTTGTGCACCGGGCCTCTAGTATATATATAGATTTGCAATTGGGCAATTATAGTCCTTTAAAATGAACTTTCCCACTATAGTTTTTAAAAAATACATTACACTGCCATTATATAGTGGTCAAATTTTACCATTATATCTTTTAAAAATGAAATGGGCAGTTATTATCTGTGAAGACACAAGCTTTAAAACAATCTTTTATTTTAAACTAGTGGGTTGGTGCATGAAATTTGTGCACATTAAAAGAGGATTAATTAGAGGAAATATTTTAATATTGCTATTTGCCCTTTCTCTATAATAGAAGTGTCAGAGATGAAAGAAAATTAGTAAAATGTATATGAAAATCTTCCTCCTGTCAGAGTCTGGGGTGCACCACGGGACCCAGAGTCAAGTCCTCGCCCACCCACATGAGCCCCAAAATCATGCGAGACCCAGACCCGGCCGGCCCCACCCCCACTGGGCTAGATCCAGACCCGGCCGGTCCCATCCTTGTCAAGCCCTGCCAGGCACGGTCGCAGCCTCCGGTCCCCCAGCCAGGGCTGGGGCAGAGGGCATGCCTTCTGGTCCCCTGTCAAGCCCTGCCGGGTGGGGGACACGGCTTGAGGTCCCCCATCAAGACCCGCCGGGCGGGGGGTGTGGCCTCAGTTCCCCTGTCAAGCCCCGCTGGGCGGGGAGCATGGCCTGAGGTTCCCTGGCCCGGGGTGAGGTCCCCCGGCCCAGCACTGGGGCAGGGCACTTTGAGGTCCCCTGTCAAGCCCTGCTGGGTGGGGGGCGTGGCCTGAGGTCCCTTGTCAAGCCCCACCAGGCAGGGAGTGCGGCCTCAGGTCCCCCGGCCTGGCGTCGAGGCAGGGGGTGTGGCCTGAGGTCCCCCGTCAACCCCCGCCAGGTGGGTGGGCACGGCCTCAGGTTCCCCGGCTTGGTGCCGGGGCAGGGGGCATGGCCTGAGGTCCCCCATCAAATCCCACCAGGCGGAGGGCACGGCCTCAGGTGCCCCGGCCTGGCGCCAGGGTAGGGGGCACGGCCTGAGGTCTCCTGGCCCAGCACCAGTGCAGGGATGCACCTTGCGGACCCCCATCAAGCCCTGCCAGGTGGGGTGGGCACGGCCTGAGGTCCCCTGACCTGGCACCAAGGTGGGGGTGATGTGCAATATTCAATTTGAAATGGCATCTTAGTGATATAGACTGTCCCTGTCAGTTAACCTTCTTCAACCTCCTCAAACTTACAAATGCAAAGGTGTCATGTGAGTGGATGCTTTTCGTAGAAATCACAGAACTGGATTGAATTCAGCATCTAATTAAACTAAGTGTGAACTGGGATGGCAAGCGGGGCACAATGAGACTCAGAATGTGCCTCAGTTCGGTGGAAGGAGCCCATTCACAGCAACAACCACCATGATACTGTGGCATCTGCAGACACCAGAGGACACACTCCAGGCTACCACAAAGCACAAAATTGGTTTGACCCAAATGTATTTGTATCTGAAGGGACAGAGAGAACACAGCTGACATCAGCTACCACATATAAAAATAAAATTTTTAATAACAGCCATAAAGCTATAATTGGGTGCCTACTTTGTGTCAGACACTTCACATACACTAAGCTACTGACTTCTTCATTCATATTATCTTAGATTTTTAAATGATAATATAGGTACATATTTAAAAAACAAACTGCAAATAAAATAGTATACATGAACATATAACTCTTACTTCCCAGAAGCTAAGGCATTGTTGTTGTTGTTTTATTTTTAGTTTTTCTCATCATTATCATTATAAATAAACTAGAGGCCCGGTGCACAAATTCATGCACCAGTGAGATCCTTCGGCCTGACCTGTGGGAATAGGGCTGAAGCCGGCTCTCTGACATCCCCCGAAGGGTCACAGATTGCAAGAGGGCACAAACCAGGCTGAGGGACCCCACTGATGCACAATCGGAGCTGGGGTGGGACCGTGGGAGGGCTCCATGGCATGTCAGGCCCATCTGGCCCAGTTCCAATTGGCTGGACCCCAGCAGCAAGCTAACCTACCGGTTGGAGCGTCTGGCCCCTGGTGGTCAGTGCACATCATAGCAACTGGTCGAATGGTCGAACAATGGTCAGACACTTAGCATATTAGGCTTTTATTATATAGGATTATATAGGATAATAGCCTTTATTGATTTGGGCTCCCCACAAATAAAGATTAAGATTTTAGAGCATTCTCATTACCTTCCACCTTCTCCCCCACCTGCCTGTTGTTGTTTTTATTATGATTTCGATATATAAAAACTTGTATACTTGATATATTAACTCCTCCCTGTGAAAAATTGGAAATTTATTTAGATTTTTATGTTTTCCAACATATTCACTCACCTAATTTCCAAGGTTTTAGAAAGAATGTTATTTTTATATTGTCAATGTCTGTAAGATTGTTCTCTAACTATAATTAAGTCCTCCATGCTTCATCTACACACTGACTCTAAAAAACTTAGATCTAGTAAATAACATTAACAGTGTGTTTATGCAAATACCAGTTATTACAGGCCTAAGTAATTGTAACTATCCATAGAGAAGGAAGTGTAAACCTGTTACTAAACTTTGCCACTGAAAAAAGTCTCTTCCAAGTGTTAGTTTAATGTTTCAACTTTTAATTTTTTCTAGCTTCCCTCACTTCTGAGAAATACCTAGTTTCTCCTTTTTATTGTGTCCATATCATCCTGCATATCTTTTTTTTCATACTCAATTCAGATTTTAGCTGAATATAAGAATCAGGGTTCAAACATTTTTTCCTTTTGAATACTTTGCTTTATTTATATCTTGTAGCAACTACTGTTTAACTTTCCTCATAATTTAAGTCTGCTATTTTACACTATTTCTGAGACTTTCTTCCACTTTAATTAATTAGATCTTCAGCTGTGTCAATTTTATTATTCACCCTGCCATTGCCATTTAAAAAAATTGTTATCTCCAATAAATTATTCTTTTCCTCAGATGGTTTTGTTGTTGTTTTTTTTCATAGCAGCCTGTCCTGATTAATGGATAAAAGTTTCCCTTGAATATTTTCCAAAATGTATTTATTTTAAAATGTCTCTTAAGATTGTCTCTGTTTCCTAAATTAACTGTTTCCTACAGGGCTAATGGCTTTGTTTATTTTCTTTGTTCTTCAACTCACTAAATATTTGCTGAATTCCTACTTTGTGCCAGGAAACATTCAAAGCACTGAAGATACAATAGAAAAAAAAAAAACAGGGCTGAAGCAGAGAAAATATATTTGAGAGGAATTATGAAAGAGGTAGAATTTAGGGCACTTTTTGCGTGAGAAGAGAACTGCCTATACTTTCTTATTTGAGCAACTAGATGGAGAATGGTACTATTCACTATGATAAGAAAAAATAATAGAAATAGGGACAATTTTGTGTGCTAGTTTTCTCTCTCTCTCTCTCTCTCTCTCTCTCTCTCTCTCTCTCACTCACTTTCTTTCTCTCCTCCTCCTCCCCCCCTCCTCCTTCTCCCCTCCTCCTTCTCCCCTCCTCTTTTCCCCCTCCTCTTCCTCCTTTTTCTTTTTTAAGGAAGAATTTGCTAAATGCAGTTTCAGATACAGTTTGAGGTACCCATGGCACAATCAATCAAATAAAAACCCACGATAGGCAATTGGGACAAGGGCCTGGAATTTTTGAGTGGGGTCAGTTCTAGAGATAGTATTAGGAGTCACCAGCTAAAGGCTTGAATAAGGCCATTCATGAAATTTATAGAAATGGAAAAACATAAGGTCAGGGATAGAAGGCTATGCCTAGGCACAGCTGACCTGTAGTTCTGATTCATCCCTGGCTGATAGAATTCTCAGGACTGGCTTAATCCTGAACTTGGGCCCTAACCCATTACTCTTACTTAGTTCTATAAACGCTAATTCCTACTCCATCAGTCCCTACGGTCCTGAAGAGCTCTTTGGTGACCCTAGAACTACCCCAATAATTTTTCTCTTAGTTGTCCGCACTGTATCTCAAACTTCCTACAGGAAACTGCCACCTACCACCACCAGTATAGTGACTGTCCTCCCAAGGCTCACATGACAGGAAGCTAGCCAAACAGAAAGTCTAAGGCACAACAACACCAATTTGACAAAGATAATGAAAAGTCTTCGTCATCATTAGCCTTCCTTGGCTTCAAAAACGTGGGGGTCACCAAGGTCACTGAAGAATGCACTTTTGGGGGTCATTCCACCTATTTTTTCTCAAATAAAGGGCATGATCCACTTCAAATGCCTCTCTCCCAGGGCACAAGCTGAGAGTGAGTTCACTGCCATTTGGTTAATATGAACCCAGGAAATCATTGGGGAAAGAGCCACAAGCTTTGGAGGGCATTTGCCAATATGGTAACAGAGAAAAAAATGACTCAAATTTTAAAAATTAATCCATGGAAAGTTAGAAAAACAAATTGGTAAAACAAAATAAGCTTTCATGTGGAAAGACATTTATATTTATTTATTTCATTATATCTAAAGCCATATCAGTAATTGAAAGTTTATAAAAAACGACTCTGTGTTTAAATTCACATATAGTAAAAATTTTCAAGGGTCCCTTTTCCTGACTCTCATAAAATGTTGGCTTCTATGCTAGAGATAAGACTGTACTAAAGCATATTTTCTGTAAAGCAAACAATTATTCAATCTCTCCAAAAGACAATACTCTTGACAGTGATAATGACAAAGATAGCTTTTCTTTTCAGGAAAAAGAAAAAAACAAAACAAAAAAAAAACACCACAGTAGACTAGAGTGTTTGCTCTCTAGTTTGACTTGAACTTTCAACTTTGCTATAGCATGTTATATTGAATACTGGCTCTGTCCACATTAAACTGTCATTTTGTTTTGTCAGCTGCTGACATTCCACTTTCTCTGGAATACACATGCTGGTCTTTATGTAGCTACTGCATTGACAGGTACAAATATTGGATTGCTGAACAATAGCTAGAGGTGAAAATGAATGGTAATATTAATATAAAAGTAGATAGCTTCCTAAGTAGGAAAATGTAAATTAACAATTATAAAGGTAAACAAAAGTTGTGATTAGAAATAATTTCTTACAAATATTTCTCACTTTCTTTTAAATTTATATATATTTATAACTAAAAATTCATAAAATTAAGAAATGACATTTCTTTATAACAGAAGTTATAATTCTTAAATTTGTTTCCCATTTTAAGCACTTAAAATTGTTTTAAAAGAAAACATTTCATAAATATAATCATATAAATTAAGAATGAACAGCCAAGGTTTGTAATAACAGAAGAAGTACAGTGATGCGTATTAACTAACACAGAGAAACCATATTCCTTATCATGTCTTCTTTCTCTTTTTCCTTGTCAATGAAGGAGTCATTACATTCTGTCATTTCTTCTAATTTCCACAAACATACCTCTTCTGAAACTTTGACCATTCTTTCTGGCCTTAATGCCTCTTTCTCCTTTAATCAT
The DNA here is from genome assembly GCF_951640355.1 of Cnephaeus nilssonii. Classification (NCBI taxonomy): domain Eukaryota; kingdom Metazoa; phylum Chordata; class Mammalia; order Chiroptera; family Vespertilionidae; genus Cnephaeus; species Cnephaeus nilssonii. The sequence goes on along the minus strand of NC_137072.1, from coordinate 20,410,738 downwards.
CAATTATATTACTATCAAAACAATCTTCCTAACGCATTCTGAAAGTGATCTTGTCTCTAAAACTTCATTAATCTTGACTTTTAATTAACATATTTTTTTCTTTTCAATTCCTAAGCAAACAACTCTTTTTGAACACCAGTATTGTGCCAGTGGGTGGTGGTTAGTGGGAGGAGGGAGTGACAAAGCCACATGAAGAGAGGAGAGAAGAGACTTGAGAATTAGGAACATTGAGACTAAAACTTAGGCTTTATGCAAGCAATCACTAAGCATTGTGTAGGCCAAAAGTCAAAACAAAATATTTGTCTACATATAACACTAGTAAATTTGCTTCTAACAAGAACATTAAGCTAGAGAACTTTTGAAAAAAAAATAGGACAAGACTTTCCTCACTTGATGTGCCTCAAGGGTGCTACTCCATCTCTGCCCAGGGCCTCAGAAACATTTCGGCAGGTGACTGAGCTATGAAGCCTTATGGAATCCAGGTTGATCCAGGCCATATGCAAACTTCAGGCATCTCTTCTCAAAGGCCTGGAAGCCCATCAAAGTCAATGTGGGGCTTGACCTCTTCACCTGGCTCCAGATTATCCTAGACTTTATGTTCACTGCAGGAAATCAGTATATAGAAGCAGCCTCACATCTTTATGAAATTATTCAATATAAAAATTTGTAATCCAAACACTTCCATGATGGAAATGTCTCTATTAAAGGTTATGAAGCCATTGTTTATAACAGCAATAGAAGAGAAACAATATTTCAGGAAGGCACCAGCACATTGGTAGAAATTGGTTAACTAAATTTTGCTACTTCTATGGAGTGAAATACTGAACATGAGTGATTATATATATTCAGTGGTATTGAATGAAGCTCCCCATATCTTGTTGTACGTGCAAATCTTCATCAAGTTTTGTCTGAAAGGATGTTCACAAAGGATTTCAATGATTATCTCAAGGTGGCAGATTCTTTCTTACTTTATTGAGCAAATTTTGAATAAGTATAAATCTGTTTTATATAACAAATTCAGACTTCTTGCTTTCCCATAGGATGAAAAAAAATGCCATCCCAAGATTAACAACAAGAAAAATTCAGATACACTACAAAATGGCAACTTTTCTTGAACCTATCAGAGAATTGAAGTCACAACCAGGAAACCTGCATTCTAGAGGAGTGAGTCTTTCCAAGGAGAGTTATGACCTATGAACAGTCTTACCAACAGCAGAAGCAGTACCATACCAGTAGTAACACAAGCAGATACAAAAACAACAAGCTAAAATATAAAGAACTACTGAAGGGCATTATGGGTTAGTAGAGCAGTCTGAAGTAGCTGGGGGTACATGCTATAGAAGAGTTCATGCTCACAGCTTTATTCACTGTCTCCTACAAGATGCTCACGAGAAAAACTGAGGGCAGGGCAGGAGACTTATGATGGTGCAGGCTTGGGGAGGGGATCAGCTGCTGCTAAGAGAAAAGTATCTTCCCAAGCCCTGTTATCCTAAGAAACAAAAGACTGAAGTTCCTGAAAGAGGGAAAGCAAACTCTTTGGCCAATCACACTCAAAGAAGGTGATCAGTGGAGAAGTGTTGGGCACCAAGCCCTATCCACTTCACAAAAGGCTGGGAAAGCATCAGAGCTCTTACTTACATAGCACAGATGAACACATATGGCAAGGGCAAAAATAAAAGAAACCCTCTCCTCCTCTGGGTGAGGGGTTGGTAATTGTCTTATGCCTTAGAGACTGTACTAATACCAAGTGGAGTTTCCTACTATTGCAGCAGGGATAGGAACACCTAACCAAGGTCAAGTTTAGGCACAAGGCAAAGGTTGACTGCCACAGAGAAGAGGGACAGGAATCCTGAGAAAGATCACCTCTAAGGGCCAAGCATATAACACTTTGCAGAGACTGTGTTTTGATTAGAACAAGGAAAAAAACATCTCTACGCTCACTTATGAAGTACCAGGCAATAGCAGTCTATTACCAAGGGAGGAATAGATACATAAAGAGAGAACCACTCTATGGCACAGGTGGACAGGTTCTGCTGAAAGCTAAGGGTGGAACAGCACACACTCTCACTCTAAACACTTGCCTATCACAAAAGGAATATCTAGGCTGTGATCCCCTAAAATGAACCACAGCAGCAACCAAACTCAACACAACTTCTGGCTATATGGCTCAGTTCTTTATAGCCTGATGTAAGGAGAGGCGTGTCACCCTGGTCAGATGGCTCAGTTGGTCGGAGCATCATCCTATACACCAAAAAGGTTGTGGGTTTGATTCTGGAGAGGCACACAGCTAAGTTATGGGTTTGAGCCCTGGTTGGGGAGCATATGGAAGTCAACCTATCAATGTTTCTCTCTCACAAAGATGTATTTTGTCTCTATAATCAATAAACATATCCTTAGGTGGGGATAAAAAAGAAAAAAAAGAAGAGGCATGCCATTTCCAGATATGAACACTATTTACTTCAGTCTCTACTAGTCTACACATGATGTCTGGCATTAAAAAAAATTATGAGACACACAAAAAAGCAAGGAGAGAAGAACCTATTGTCAGGAGACAAAGCAATCAACAAAAACAGATTCAAAGATGACCCAGATTTTGGAACTATGAGATGGGGACTTTAAAATAACTATAATTCAAATGTTCAAGAACTTAGGACCAAGGGTGAATAACGTGCATGATACATGATAGGGAATTTCAGCATAGAGATGGAAAATATAAGAGTCAAATGGATCCCGGCCAGTGTGGCTCAGTGGTTGAGCATCGACTTATGAACCAGGAAGTCATGGTTCAATTCCCGGTTAGGGCACATGCCCAGGTTGTAGGCTTGGCACGTGGGAAGCAGCTGATGAATGATTCTCTCTCATTATTGATGTTTTTACTTCTCTCTCCCTCTCCCTTCTTCCTGGAAATCAATAAAAATAGTAATAAACAAAAAACAATGCAATGCAAAAAAAAAAAAAGTCAAATGAAAATACTATAACTAAAAAAGACAATACCAAAAATGAAATATTTATTAGTTAGACTCATCATTAGACTCAAAATTACTTTGTTATACTCATCAGTAGACTCAATACAGCTGAGGAAAACAATCAGTGAATTTGAAGGTAAGTCAACAGAAATTCCCCAAACTGAAACAAAGAGGAAAACAAAATTCAAAATTACTAAGCAGAACATTCAAGAGTTGTGGGACAATATCAAACAGTCGAACATAGGTGTACTTGGAGTCTCAGAAGGATAAGGGAGAGAGAATGGGGCAAAAGAGAAAAATGAAATAATGGTCAAAGGCTAATAAAAGACATCAAACCACAAATTTCAGAATTTCAAAGTTCACTCAGAAGAGAGAGAGAGAGAGAGAGAGAGACAAACAACAAACACCCAAAGAACATTATAATTTAATCTTGAAAAGCAAAGATAAAATCTTAAAGGCATTCCAAAGTAAAAGACACATTAGAGAAACAAAGTGAAAATTTACAGTAGGTTTTTGCTCAAAAACTATGCAAGACAAAAAGACAATGGAATTACATCTTCAAAGCATTAAAATAAAAATGTCAATCCAGACTTCTACACTTGGAATAGTTTTATCAAAAATGAAGACAAAATAAATTTTTTTAGACAAACAAAAGTTGAGAGAATTCATTGCCAGCAGATCTGTACTATAAGAACTTGGGGGGGGGGGAAGTTTTTCAGGAAGAAGGAATATGATACCACACAGAAACTTAGGTCTACATAAAGAAATGAAAGCTCCAGAAATGGTTTAAGTGATGATATCAAATGCAAATCTTGCTATAATAAATTATATCAGTTATTGTTACATGAAAATATCTACAGGGTGTCCCCCCAAAATGTATATTCCAATGGGTTAAATCTGAAAAGAAAGAAACATTGAGCTATCAGCTGTTAAAGTGTGTCTACATCTTTATTATTAAACTTTACAATTTTGAAGGGTACAATGTGTCAGGAATTTAAAAAGCTGTACTTTTTTTGGAAACATTAGAAAGACTATGCAAAGGCATTTAAATCAAGACCAAAGGACTTGCTTATGTGAATTTCATAATGACTTTCTGAAGAGCATTCAATAAACACTCTCTTTACTGCTGAGACAAAGCTATTTGGTGGGAGATTTCAAAATACCTAAAATTGTACTGACTTCTTATTAATCGCTTATCAACCAGCTGCTTGGGTACTTTAACCTGAAATCTTTCTTGTTAGAGTTGACATGAGATGCCCAGATCTTTCCTAATACTTATTCTTCTAGCTCTTCCAATGGTGGTATAAGAATCTGAAATCGTGTATTGAAATCTTTCTAAGTTTAATATAAAAATTACCTTTAAAATATGCTTATGACTTATTTAATGTAACCTAGATAGAAATGCTACATATCTTAATCAAAATCCACTTGCATATTCTCAACTAGAGAAACAGACAAGCAGAATTAACACTCTACGTTGCCTAGACACATGCTCACCAATTCTGGTGGCATAAAACCAAATATGGGTTTACCATATACTCTCAACCATCAGATTAACTGGACTCCATAACATGGGTTGTAGGTAACTTGTCTTTCTATTCTTGATATTTATATATATTTATATATTCAACAAAGGAATGAATCCCACTTGAGATTGATGAAGAGGATCCTCAATCTATTTTCAAGGTTTTTAAAAGCCTAAATAAAAGTGCATCTTAATTCTGTAAGGGTTGCACAGGCTCAGAAAACTTAAGAACTCTTTAGATTTGGCTAGCATTAAATCAATTCAGTGAGATATCACTGATTAAGTTTGATCAGATATGCAAGTTAGGAGTGATATATAATACATGAGTAAATTTGAAAAAACTAATAACTTTGTTTTTGTTAATCCTCACCCGAGGATATGAGAGAGAGAGAGAGACTGGGAGAGAGAGAAACATGAATGTGAGAGAGACACATTGATCAGTTGCCTCCTGCATGGACCCTAACCAGGCTGGGGATCGAATCTGCAATCCAGGTACATGCACTTGACTAGGAATCGAACCTGAGACCCTTAGGTGCACGAGCTGATACTCAAACCATTAAGCCACCTAGGACAGGGTCAATGAATTTTTTTGTTTTATTTAAGGTTTTCTTGATGAACAAGAAGAGATTACACTGAGGAAAAGAAAACAAAGGGTATCAAATGAGGAAAAGTTTAAATACCACCCTCCATGAAAATACATTCCTGAAAAAAATTGATATGCGTTGTAACTTACATAGACATCCTTAGGGTTTGAAGAGAAAGCTGGGACCTGGAGACCCTAGGCCTGAAGAAATCAGGGCTGGAGAAACTAACAAGTCGCTAGTGTTGGATCCAAAAAGGGTAGATGACAGTCCAATGCCTGTGTCCAAAAGGGTGTAGGTACCTTGGGCTTGATTCTGGCCTTGAGCATCAGGACTGAAGCAGTACTGTAATATAACTCGCAGCAGCAAGCAACAGAATTAATAATGGCAATTAGGATGAGTGACAGCAGTTCAAATTGTTCAGTCTTCTGGGAGTAAGACCCAGGTCTGGGCAGTGTCAGGACTCTGGCCGAATGACTTGGTGTTCAAGACTGGCCTCAGCTCCCACTGGGAACTGGAGAGAAGACCACAGCTAAAGCCCGGCAGATGGAATGAAGCAACACCCAGCAGTCGGGGTAAGATGGCTGCTTTGTGTGCTCCCAAAAGTCAAGGATGATGTCACACGTGGTCAGGACCTACCATCTGACCCCATGACTGAAAATGTCTAAGGAAGACTAGAAATGGATGCAAATCTCAAATTTATCTTTTCCTGATTTTCATGGTAACATCTTAGGTCCACAAGTCAAATGATACTGAAATATAAATTCTACAAATAAAATTTTATAATCCCCCTGACTGGTTTGGCTCAGTGGATAGAGCGTCGGCCTCCGGACTGAAGGGTCCCAGGTTCGATTCCGGTGAAGGGCATGTACCTTGGTTGCAGGCACATCCCCGGTGGGAGGTGTGCAGAAGGCAGCTGATTGATGTTTCTCTCTCATCAATGTTTCTAACTCTCTATCCTTCTCCCTTCCTCTCTGTAAAAAAAAAATCAATAAAATATATATATATAAAGTATCAATATAAAAAATTTTTTTTATAATCATCCCCCAACAAATACACAAGAAGAGACAAAGCATAAAACCCCTCAAGTGATTTTAGCAATAAAATTTCTTATTTGTGCAACAAGTATTAAATATTATTTTCACTAAAATATTTTTAGTTCCAAATACAAATGGAAAGTATTCAATTTGTCATCAAACTATTCAGAATAAAATGCTGTAGGAGCTGGTGCCATTTTGGGGCTCAGCCCATCTGGTTTTCCAGATGACCTAATAAATGTATAATCCCTTTAAAATGCTGTAGAAAGTAAAAGCCACCTTTCAGTTGAATTTTAAATAGGATATTACTCTATCTCAGTTGAATTTTAAATAGATTTTCTATTTCAGTTCTCTGAGAACAGAATCTAAAGTTGAACTCATTTTAATGGTAAATGAAAATTTTTATTTTAAAATAAAGCAAGTAATTGTAGTATATTACTTCAATTACCTCTATATTTTAAAGTTATTCATAATATGAGATAAAGATACAGCATAAGGGGAATTATGTGTCAACACAATCTATCAAAATACAGTAAATATTCTTTGACAACATCTGAAGACCATGCACGTGTCCAGAATTGTCCTATCTCTGTATTTCTGCACCACCCCCTGGGGCCAGATCAACAATGAGCAAAATGCTGACTTTGCCATAATGCTCTGTAAACTACTAAATGTCTACTTTATCAAACCAAACCAAGGGAAAAAAGAATAAAATAATGAAATAATTTTCTTCTCAGATGGTATTTATTTTAAACTTCATGTGCAATTGAGTCAAATAAACAGGTTGTAGAGGAAAGGAATGGGAAGTTTCAGAAAGAAAGATTTTTCTTTCACCCACATAGCCTATGATAATATATACCTATAACAATAATAATTCTATATCCTATAATAATAACTTTTTAAAAAATACTAGCCTGAAGGGCGACTATGGTCACAATTGCAAAACTATTGCAAAAAATATTTCACTTAACAATTCTGGAATGAAAAGAAGAATGTTCTAGAGTTTTAATTAAAGTCTTGTATCAAATACAAATTGCTTTGTGTTGCATGCACTTTAAGAATGGGAACATAACTGACCTTGTCCCATGTCCCATTTCCCACACAGAAGGGTCCTACTGCTTTCTGCGGATCTGAGCACACACCATATGTTCCGCCAGCATAGACCAGGTTACCCCACGGACGCTCAGAAATCTTCCAGGGAAGCATTCATTGGGTGCAACCTCAATTAACGAATTACCCTGGCTGTGGGGGTGGGGTAGGGGGACCTGGAAATCCAATTTAACCTTGTTCTGTGAAACCTTAATATTTGAAATGCTTTACAGATATCAAAAAATAAACTTTGCACAAAACACTGTACAAATACAAATTTTAAGTTGTGAAATCGCTCATAAATAGAAATCAGACAGCAATGTTCATATCGCGTTTTTCAGACTGGCTAAACACTCAGTTTATCACTGTGTACTCCAGAGTGAAACATGTGTGCTGTTCCCACCGAATGACACAGATTTCAAAAAATAAGTATGATTAATTGGATAAGTTAAATGACTGACTTAAAAGTTCCTGCAGCAAGCTCTCCGTTTGGTCATTTACACGTGGTAGTATTATCAAACCTTTAAAGATCATTTTTAAGGTGTCCAACTATCTCAACATAATAAAATATTTAAAAGAGAGAAACAGAAAAATTATAACCAGAGTGCCTATAGTTAACCTATGGTGAAGAATAGACCACATGGAAAGGTGATATAAGGGAGCCCTTATAATAACGGAATTATTAATAACAACAAAAGTACATATGCTAGTAATAACGGTGAACTAGAAAACTACATTACGCTGTAAAATCAAGTTAATTAATATAAAGATGGAATACCAGGTTATGTCATCTCTCCCCTCCCCCGGTCCAATTTTCACTTATTGTTACACATTAACTTCAGAGTCTATCCAGCTAACAAAACGTACTGTTATGCGTTGGCAACAGCAAGATAACCGTAACAGCAGTCAGAAGGAAAAACGGTTACACTAAGAGAAAATCCTATTGAAACGACTTCTTCTCAGAGATCCTGTCTACCTCTGTCTCTCCTTTATTGTGTGTGTTCTGTGCGAACAGGCAGTATGCCTGTCCCTTGTGGCTGCGATTTTGGAAACTCAGTTTTGATCTGTAAATTGAGGAGTTTCAACACTGGAATCCTGGGGCTGACTTACAGCCCTGGGCTTGCTGTGGGAATGGGGGCAGCTCCCCCTGCTGCTGTCATCTCGGGCTCCAGGCCCCGTCACTCTGTCCAGTTGCTAACTCTGCTGGGCAGCCCTGTCCACGTTCATCTCAGAGCCTTGACACACAGAGCCGGCCCTTCAGCTTGATTTCTGGCAGCTGGCAGAGCCTCCTGGAACAGGATACTGGCTTGACCACAGGCTTACTAAGTCCAAGGCGTGGACTAGAGCCCCTCACCCAGGATGGCTGATCTTCCTGCCCAGGCAGCAGGCAGCATCACCTACTCAGGCAGGGTTCTTTCTTGCTTGTGTCTTTGTTTTGTTGTTCTTTTGTGAATCAAAATTAAAAGCTTCCCAAGACCTGGATTGTAAAAAAAATCTTCTAGAACCCAAACACTGGCCAGTCATGTGTCAAATTTCCCCCCAAATGTCATTCTCCTCCTTGAGAAATTACATTGTTTTCCAGCTGACTAGATTTCCTAACTTCCTGCAAAGTGAAAATGTTTTTAGAAGACAATGCTTTTTCTCAACCCCTGGCCTCTCTCTACCTGTTGTCTCACTCCTCTGCTGGCTACGAGCAGTGAGCCATCTGCCTGGGAGTTGGCATGTCATGCCCAGATCTTTCTGTGCCCAGTGGAGCAAGGATGACGCAGGAGCAGGGTTCTGCTCGGCGCCTCCGTGCCTTGAGTGTTAGGGAGGCAGCTCTGCCCCCTGTGGGAGAAGGAGGAAGAACATGGGAACATGTGGAGAAAAAGCTGAGTATGGGAAATCAAACATGCAGGCGGAGATCTGGGCATCTCATGCCAACTCCCAGGCGGATGGCTCATGAAGTGCTATGCGTTGGCTCGGTGACTCACCAAGTGACTTCTAAGTTTCCTGAGAGTCAGTGTGGAAAAGGAGCCTTGACTAGTTACACAATTCACAGTGCACAGAGGAAAGATCAATTGCTCAGAGAAATACAACCGGTCCCATAACGAAGTGCAGAAGAAAGTTCCCCAAAAGCCCACGGAAAGGGAGGCACTGTGTAATGCCATGAGCAGTGCCACAGCAATGTCCACATAACAAGCCAACGTCGAACTGAACATCACAGAGCTACTTCTGGACATGCCCTTTATGGAGATGAATTACACTGCCGCAGATCCAGCAAAAGTAATTCTGATCACTGGGGAAGGGGGCTGTGGAAACAGATAGCAATAGCAGACAATCCTTGCATGCACGCTTCTGATAGTGTGAGCTAGTCCAGGGGTCTATTGAGAATACTATGAGCAAATGCTCTGTATACTTGCGTGTCCTTTAGGGAAGCTTCGGTAAGCTTCTGATAGTTATTGGGCAGTAATGAGTTAGCGATTATACAGCCTAGAAAGTGCTTGGAATATGTTTTCTCTATCTTTCTCATTTAATAGAGATCTACTAAGGCTTACTGACTAAGTTAAACAAACCATTGAGCTTGGGATAGCGGTGGCATCTTCTTGGGTAAGTTAAGGGACCTAACAAAGACATACTGGTGCTGAGAACAGCAGGCAGAGCCCCTGCCCAGATGTGCGCAGGCAGTCAGGAGAATCAGGTGTGTTGAGACTGGCGACCTTGTTGATGCTGGGTGTGAGGTATGAGTGTGGTTTCGATATTGCTAACAGCACAGGAGTCCCTGTGCAGATGAAGGTGCCACAGGGTGTGGCCATTTGAGCAGTGCTTACCTCAGGGTGCTTTTGCTTTAAAGACTTCCTTGAGGTCTTCCCTCTTTTTGTCTTAGACCCTGCACTGGTGGAGAAAGAAGATGGCTTCATCCTGGGTTGTGAGGCCCATGGCGACAATGTGGACTCTTTCCCCTTCACTGATCTCGACCTCTGGCACACAGAAAGAACCAACTTTGTTATTCTCACTTCCTGCTTTAGAGTCGTGTCCCTTTATTTTCCTCCCTTGCCCTGAGCTGAAATAGCAGAGTCCAAGTGTTCAGTCCCAAAGGGCCTGGATCTGTTCTTGCTCCCAGTCCCACAATCCCCCTCGGGCCTAATTTAATTTGCAAGTTGGACTTTTCCCCCACCCCTCCCATTGATGCTAGTGCACAAAGAAAAACATACCTTCAGATCAAAGCTTTCTGGAAGCACCTGGAAAAGGAGTGGGGTATGGTATAGCTTGAGGATTGGAAAAGGAGTGGGGTATGGTATAGCTTGAGGATTGTATCTTAGTAAGAAGTCAGGAGAATAGAAGGTAGGAGTGAAGGGACAGGAATGTGGAGACAAGGCATTGAGACTGCGCATCAGTATGCCAGGATGACACCTTTCACTCTCCTCATGCCAGGCTGGCTTTCTCCACTGCTTACACTCAATCTTCCCTTCTCACCTCTCTCAACGTCAGTCTCCTGGCCTCCCATTCACACTTCTTGCCTCACTGATAAGCATCTTCTCTTTCAAACTCAAGATGCCAAAACAAGAGAAGCGCAGAATAAAAGAGGAAAAAAAATAGAACTTAAATGCAAACCTTGCCACTTATGATGTCAAACTTTTTTGTCATTTCCATTTCTTCTTTATGTTTACTAATCTGTGAAATTAAAGGCCCATGTCATTTGTTATTGTTTGCAAAGATTAAAAGGAAGAATTTTCTATAAAATTACCTTTGGCAATGAAAGAGTAGCATCATAAACCATTTGACTGCCAAAACTATTATGGGAAAATAAGTTACAATGTTGAATATGAATTAGAAGAGAAAATAAATGTGTACCTAGAAAGAAAAGCATTTTAAAAAGTGAACAGAAATAGACAAAATTGTAAGTATTTATAATCATTAGCATTTATCTATGGCTTTAAGCATAATAGAGATTATAGAGAAACATGCACTGTTTGCTGGTGTGGTAATAATTTGTTTCATATGTTATTAAACTAGCTATAGATCTCAAGCCTTATACGATTTTTTTTGAGAAAATTCAGATAATTTAATACTCAAACTTCAATAATGTAATGAACGTAATTTTATTTATTTTAATTATTATTCTCTTTAATCCTCACCTGAGGATATGTTTATTGATTTTAGAGAGAGAGAGGGATGGGAGTGGGGGAAGAAATATTCACGTGAGAGAGAAACATGGATCAGTTGCCTCCCACGTGCACCACGACCAGGGGTCAAACCTGAAACCTAAGTATATGCCCTGACCAGGAATTGAGCCTGCAACCTGTAGTTGTAGGGGATGATGCTCCAACCAACTGAGCCACCCTGCCAGGCAATATGAATGTAATTTTAATTTTAAAAGTCTAGAGACCCTCATTTAGTAGTTTGCAAAACTAAAGCACTGAGTTAACTTAATGGAATTTTAAGGTTGTTGGAGAAGTATCTGTACTTCTACATAAATTTAGCACCAAACCCACCTTTGTGCGCTTGCATCCAACTGTGATGAGCCCATGAATGCCAAGCTGGTGGAGGCCCTTTGTCCTGAACACGAAACCAACCTAATTGAAATGGGTGAACACAAGAAACTCGGGGAATGGGTAGGCCTCTGTCCAATCAACAGAGAGGAAAAACCCTGTAAAGTGATTGGCTGCAGTTGTGTGGTAGTTAAGGACTTTGGCAAACAGTCTCAGGCAAAGGATGTCATGGAGGCGTATTTCCATGCAAGAAATGAGTAAATAAACTTGGATTTTGTTTCTCAAAAAAAAAAAAAAAAGTCAATTTTCATTTCCAGGCATTTTATTAATATTTTTTAAAATTGAGGTGTAATTGACATATAACCTTGTATTAATTGTTGTACATCAATATTTGTATTTATTGAAAAATAATCACCACAAAAAGTCTAGTTAATATCTAACACTCCACAGTGACAATTTTTTTTTCCTGTGAAAACTTTTAAGATCTACTCTCTTAGCAACTTTCAAATATATTATACAGTGGGGATGCTTTACATGGCCATGACTTACTTATCTTGTAACTTTAAGTTCATACCTTTGATTACCTTTACCCATTTAGCCCACCCTCACCTCCCACCTCTGGCTACCACCAATCTGTTCTCTGTATTTATGAGTTTTGTTTTTAGTTTTTATTTTAGATTGCACACAAAGTCAGATCATACAGTATTTGTCTTCCTCTGTCTGGCATTTCACTTTGCATAATTTCCTCAAAGACCATCCATGTTGTCACAAATGGCAAAAAATACATTATTAAAGCATGCTTCAATAATACAGTTTTAATAATATGAATTTGTAAGTATTGCCAGTGATTCTGAATCTGAGTAATCTTATTATGAAAGTAAACCATGATGAAAAGTACATCTAACCATTAATCTCATTCGTATCTAAACATCAGCTATAATGTATTTTCAAAAATATTTCTTCCCTCATGGACACAGACAATAGGGTGGTGAAGGACTGGGGTTGGTGAGGGCTAGAAGGGGCCAAGGGGCGGGGAAGGGACATATGTTATACTTTCAACAATAAAGATTTTGTAAAAAATATCTCTTCCCTATTGATAGATCAGAATTCAATAAAATATAACTCTCTCTCATGAAATCTTAGGGTCTAGGAAGATAGTAACTGATGTCCATGAAGAACTGTGTTAGGTTATCTCAGTGGGTTTAAATTCAAGGCTAATGTTATAATTAACTTCCATTATAATAGTTTAAAAATAAATCCTAAAAAAAAAAAAATACAAAGCTGGAGGCATTACACTTCTTGATGTCAAACCATATTATAAAGCACAGTAATTAAAACAGTATGGTGCTGCCCTGGCCAGTGTTGCTCAGTAGTTAGAGTGTTGGCCAGAGCACTGAAGGATCACAGGTTTGATTCCTGTTCAAGGGCACATACCTGGGTAACAGGTTTGGTCCCAGCCCTAGGTCAGGGAGAGTGGGGGAGACAACCGGTCCATGTGTCTCTCTCACATTGATGTTTCTCTCTCTCTCTCTCTCTCTCTCTCTCTCTCTCTCTCTCTCTGACACACACACACACACACACACACACACACACACACACACACACAGTCTCTCCCCCTCCTTCTCTCCCTTTCATTCTCTCTAAAAATCAATGAAAAAAATGTCCTTGGCTGAGGATTAACAAAAACAAAAACAGCCCTAACTGGTTTGGCTCAGTGGATAGAGCGTCGGCCTGCGGACTCAAGGGTCCCAGGTTTGATTCCGGTTAAGGGCATGTACCTTGGTTGCAGGCACATCCCCAGTGGTGGGTGTGCAGGAGGCAGCTAATCGATGTTTCTCTCTCATCTATGTTTCTAACTCTCTATCCCTCTCTCTTCCTCTCTGTAAAAAATCAATAAATATATTTAAAAAACAACAACCACCACAACAACAAAAAGCCAGTATGGTTCTAGCATAAAAATAGACATATAGACCAATGGAATAGAATCAAGAGCCCAGAAATAAACCCATATATGTGTGGTCAACTAATATTTGACAAAGCAGCCAAGAATACTCAATGGAGAAAATGCTTTTCAATAAATGGTGCTGGGAAAATTGGATATTTACATTTAAAAGAATGAAACTAAACCCCTACTTTATACCACTCAAAAAATTAAATTGAATGAATTAAAGACTTAAATGTAAGACCGGAAACCATAAAACTCCTAGAAGGAGACATTGAGAAAAATCTTTTTGACATGGGTGTTAGTAATAATTTTTTATATGATGCTCAAAACACAACAAAAGCAAAAATAAACAAGTAGGATTATATCAAACAAAAAAGCTTCTGCAACAAAATGAAAAAGCATCTATAGACTAGGAGAAAATATTTGGAAATTATATATTTCATAAGGAGTTAATATCCAAAATATACAGCTCAACAGCAAAAAACAAAAACAATCCACAAACAACAGCTCAATAGCAAAAACAACAATCAATCCAATTAAAAATAAGCAGATGATCTGACAATTTTCCAGAAGATAGTCAAATGGCCAACAGGTTCTCAACATCACAAATCATCAGGGAAATGTAAACCAAACCACGCTTGTTAGAATGGTTATCACCAAGAAGGGACAAGAGATAACAACTGTTGACAAGGATGTGAAGAAAAGCGAACTATTGCACACTATTGATGGGAATGTAAATATGGAGAGTCCTCAAAAAATTAAAAATAGAACTTCCATGTGACCCAGCAATTCCATTTCTGGGTATTTATCTAAAGGAATAAAAAAGCACTAACTTGAAAAGATATGTGCACTACCATGTTCACTGCAGCATTAGTTACAATAGCCAAAATATAAGTAACCTAAGTGTCCATCAATAGACAAATGGATAAAGATAATATGGTATATACATATGTAATGGAATATTACTCAACCATAAAAAAAGAATGAAATCTTGCTATTTGTGACAACATGGATGAAATTTAAGGGCATTATGCCAAGTGAAGTAAGTCAGGCAGAAAGAAAAAATTGCATATCATCTTATTTATAGTAAAATCTTTAAAAAAAACAACAACCAAAAACCCACACTTCATAGTCCAGCAAGCATGGCACAGTGGTTGAGTGTCTGCCTATGAACCAGGAGGTCACAGTTCAATTACCCTTCAGGGCACATGCCCGGGTTCAGGCTTGATCCCTGATGGGGGGCTTGCAGGAGGCAGCCAATCAATGATTTTCTCTCACCATTGATTTCTTTCTCTCCCTTTCCCTTCCTCTCTGAAATCAATAAATATATTTTTTATAAAAACAAAAGACCTCATAGACACAAGGAGCAGATTGGTGGTTGCCAAAGGCAAGAAATGGAGGGGCGAAATGGTGAGGGTGGTCAACAGGTACAAACTTCCAGTTATAAAACAAATTAAGTCCTGGGGATGTGATGTACAGCATAGTGATTATAGTTAACGATACTGTATTATATATTTAAAGCTGCTAAGAGAATAAATCTTAAAAGTTCTCATCATGAAATGAAGTTTATAACTGTGTGGCGATAGATGTTAACTAAACTCATCCTAGTAATATTTTGCAATATATACATATAATTGAATCATTTGTTGTACACCCAAAATACAATGTTATAGGACAATTACATCTAAAAATAAAAGTAAAAGAATGCCACTAAGTGTAGGCATCACAGGAAAATATAACATTTTTTCATATGCTTCCCTTAAAGCCAATCTAAGGATACAACCACTCCATGTTTTATTGCTTATACTTACTGATCATGCCTTTTTACTACCAGCTCTATGACTTTTTAAACGAGGTTTTTAATAGGCCAGAAAATAAACTGTATAGGCAAGCATGGAACAAAACCCTTCAGTGAGAACGTTTTTTAAGTTTTACAAATTGACTCTGGTCCCTCTACCTTCTCCCACTCTTCCATCTGGGCGCAATCACAAATCTTCATTTCTGGAAAAAAAGCACTCTGGCAAGAAACAAAGGAAGGCCAAGTAGCCGCAAAGCCAGCAGCCTCCCTCCCAGTGAATAACAGAATGCCTGGTTGGGGGTGAGGGGTGCCAAACAGTGACCTTGCTGGGCCCAGCGGTATGCCATGGAAAGCTTGGTCATAAGAAGAACCGTAAGCTTACTGCCTCCGCTAAAGACATGGACCCCCAAACTAGTTCTGAGGGACTGAGGCTCTTGTGCTGTTGTGGGGTTTGTGATAAAAAATCTTGCTGCTTGGCAACAAGCGGGTGCTCAACAAACTTCTAAACAACGAAATAAAGGTGATTGGTTCCCCCGTGGGCAACAGAATAGCACCGGTTAACCGCAGACAGTTCAAATAAAGAGGGAAAGTGATTCAAAAACTATGGGGTCTGTTCTTAATATAGGCACAAACTTCCTGATTGAGAAGTTTAATTTCTTGTCTAACATTGCTAACAAACGGGCAATATAACCTTTGCTTCCCGCTCTATCATAGCACTTTCCATTTCAATGACAACATGCACATTTAGTTGTTTTCAGAAGCAACTCCTGGACTTTGGAAAGAAGAGGGTGGGGTGGGGCAGAAGAGATTCACCAAGTACTGGTATACGCAAATAATTAAGCCACTTTTTATATGCAGGTATTTAAAGGTAAAGAGTTCAAAATAACGTATTTGTTAACACATGGTTTCTGTGATTAGCTAACCATCATTTTTTTCCTTGCCTGCATTCACAAGTTGGTTTCATAGAAGGCTTTATTGTAGTCCGGGAGCATTGTTTTGCATTAATTTCTATGACAAGGAACCCAAAACACATGGTGCCGAGAGTAACAAAACAGAGTTAGGAAAACAGTCATGACTTGGCACAAAGTGTGACAAGCTGTAAAAAGGGGAATGTTTCAATATCTGAAGTGGTGTGGATTTCCTATGAACAACCTTTTCTCTTCTAAACAGTATCATATTCTTTTCAGGCACATTTAGAACGCAAGTCAAGCTGTGTTTTATTTTTGATTATAATAAACACAGTCAGTTTACTGTAACAAAGACATACTAGTGGTGATCAGTTGAAAGCCAAAATACAACCCCATAAGCTGGGCGGGGGGTAGAATGGGGGGACCTGGGGGTGGGTAGTCAACTGATAAAATAAAAGACCAGCCGTCTGGAAAGTTCTCTTAAAAGAACATAAAAAGGCAGTGTTTTCTTATGGAACTAACACAGAATGCCAAAATATCTAACTGGGCTCTTTTTTGTTGTTGTCACTTAGGGCAATTTGTAACTAAAAATAGAAAATCCTTAAAAATACTGGGCTCTCCATAATAAAATTCAAAAATTTCATACACTACTTTAAATTATAATACTATTTCTTATGTAAAACTCTTCTACATAGTATATTTGTTATACTACTACTCTAATGATCATTTTAAAATGTTTATAATTATGCATGCACTTAGATTATTGATAAAGGGAAAACAACTAGTTCACAATAAACAGGTACAAAGACAGTTTATAAAACTTTCATGATCAAATTAAATTCCTTAATTCAAATTTATTAGGAAATAATGTAAATCACCTTACCATTTCTTGAACTAATACTTTTTCAGCATCAAGTTCAGCCCTTAATTTATCTCTACCCTCAGTTAACTGAAAGAGAAGAACATTACATTTTGATTATAAAAACAGAACGCCTGAATTTAATCCTCAAAAGAATTTAGTGAAATATATTTTGTTTCTGAATATGAGAAAAACAGACCCCAATATGATTAAAGAAAAAAATTAAATGCCTAATGCTAAGTGAAATAAGCCAATCAGAGAAAGACAAACACCATATGATTTCACTTACATGTGAAGTCTAATGAACAAAATAAACTAACAAACAAAACAGAAACAGATTCATAGCTGTCAGAGAGAAGAGGATAGGAGGCCTGGGTGAGAAAGGTGAAGGGATTAAGAAAAAAACATACAACCTCATAGACAGATAACAGTATGGTGATGACCAGAGGGAAATGGGGGTGGGAGAGGCAGGAGAGGGTAAAGGGGGGATAAATGGTGATGGAAAGAGACATGACTTGGGGTGGTGAACACACAACATAATATATACGATGTATTATAGAATTGTACACCTGAAATCTATATAATTTTATTAACCAATATAACCCCTATAAATTCAATAAAAAATTAAATGTCTACAGATTACCATGTACTAATAACATATTACCATATAATTATTACTAGAAGCCCCGTGCACAAAAATCTGCATGGGGGATGTTGGGGGTCCCTCAGCCCTGCCTGCACCTTCTCCAATCCTGGACAACTCGGGGGATGTTCGACTGCCAGTTTAGGCCTTATCAGTGTGGGATCGGGCCTAAACCGGCAGTCGGACATCCCTCTCGCAATCCGGGACTGCTGGCTCCTAACAGCTCACCTGACAGCCTGCCTGATTACCCCTAACCACTCTGCATGCTGGCCTGATGCCCCTAACTGCTCCCCTGCCTGCCTGATTGCACTTAACTGCCTCTGCCGGCCTGCCTGATCACTCCTAACTGCTCCCCTGCCAGCCTGATCACCCCTAACTGCTCCTCCTGCTGGCATGATTGACCCTAACCACCTCTGCCTGACCCTGCCACCATGGCTTTGTCCAGAAGAACATCTAGAAGGTCATCCGGAAGATGTCCAGTCTAATTAGCATATTACCCTTTTATTAGTATAGATACTTTTATTATATAAGCAAGCAAACTATACAGAGAAAATGTCAATTTATTTACAACCTTCTTCATCTCCAAAAATGTAATATCAATACATAATAAAGCAAGTCTTAATTAGTCAAAAAGAACAATTAATTTTTCTATAACCCATTTCTTATTTTAGGTTTTTGTGATATATATGTTTACTAGAGGCCCGATGCACAAAATTCATGTAAGAGTAGACCTTCCTTCCCCCAGCTGCTGGCACCCAGGACCCAAGCTTCCCTCGCAGCCCTGGCTTCATCTGGAAGGTCATTTGGAAGGACATTCAGAAGGACATATGGTCTAATTACCATATTATGCTTTTATTATTATAGATATATATAGCCATATTTCATACCAATTAAAGACAGCCAGTGTGGCTAGGGGTTGAGTATCAATCTATGAACCAGGAAGTCACGGTTTGATTAAGGGTCCAAGCACATGCCCGGGTTGTGGGTTTGATCCCCAGTGTGGGGTATGCAGAAGGCAGCCAATCAATGATTCTCTCTCATCATTGATGCTTCTATCTCTCTCTCCCTCTCCCTTCCTCTCTGAAATCAATAAAATATATTTAAAAACAAAAAAGAAAGAAAGAAACATTAATGGAGAGAGACACATAAATTCGTTGCCTCCCACATGAGCCTGGACCGAGCCTGAGATCGAACCTGAAACCCTTCAGTGTGCAGGCTGCCCACTGGTTTTGATATCCGTTCAATTCAATTAATTCATATATTCACTAATTTAATAAACATGTAGGGAACACCCTTTAGATGCCTAACATTTTGTTTGGCTATGGAAGTATAAAAATGAGCTAGAGCAGATCTCTTCCCCTGCAGCATCCAGTATGGTAGGAGAGTAATGTGAACCACTGTAGAACATAAGGACAAATGTTACATCAAATCTTCAGGTAGTCGAAAAGCATAAAAATCCACATAACACAGCAACTGTAATTATAATAAGGTCTGTTATTCCAGGTTTTAACTTCACAAGAGTAGTACCACTGACAAGGGTCTTGAAGAACATGCAGAAATTCAACAAGCTGGAGAAGGAGGAAGGTGGAGGAAACAGCCAACAAAACAGCAGTGTAGACACAGGGAAGCACAGAGTAAGGGAGGAATTGGGAAACCTTTGGTGTTATATGACTCAGGTGCTTACACAGAGGAATGGCAGGAAATGAAGGCAGAAGGAGATTCAGGGTGATATTATGAAGTGCCATGCTCACCATAGTTAAGAGGGGAAGGCAGAATGATGTAATGAATAGTAGTTGGTTCAAGTCAAAGCTCTGCTTCTTACTTCTGTGTGAGTAAGTTAATTCTACACTTTAAGCTTTAATTGTCTCATATAATAAAGAGTTATTGTGGAAGGAATTTGAGATAGCAAATATGAAAGTGCTTAGTTGTTGCTGACATTAAAAATCACTCAGTACATTTTAGGGTAGGCTGATTTTATACTGAAGGCGATGGGAAACCATTGAAGGTTTTAGCACATTAGGTTAGGGTACTAGATAACTATGGCAACAGTGTGGAAGCTAGGTTTAAACAGAAAGGAAAATGAGAAAAGAAAATGAAGACTCTATGGAAATGATGAATGCCTCAACTTAAATCTGTGCAATGGTGTTGCAGAGAAAGGAGATTTGAGATAAATGTTGAAAGGAAAGTCTACAGACCTAGTTACCAACTAGAAGTGAGAGATAAAGGAGAGAGTAGAGAATGACCCTAGATTTGCCATCTGACCCTCTGGATAGATGGCAGTGTCATTAATTTAAATGGGGAGCACAATGAGTCCAGATTTGAGGGGTAAAGGAGTTCAAGTTTTGATATTTTTTCAGCAAATATTTTTGAGGGATGATTAGAATACAAAGAAACAACAAGACATAGTTCATAACTTGAAAGGAGCAAATAGTCCTAAGAATGTGGGAGCACAGAGTGGGGTAGAAGGGGTCCGTCAAAGAAGTCCTCTCAGTGCATGTACCATCGAAATTGAGGAAGTCCTGGCCGGGTAGCTCAGCTGGTTAGAGAGTCATCCTGATACATCAAGGTTGTGGGTTCAATCCCAGTCAGGGCACACACAAGAATCAACCATTGAATGTATGAGTAAGTACAACAAATTGACCCCTCTTTCTCCTTCTCTCCCTCCCTCCCTTCCTCCCTCCCTCCCTTCCTCTCTCTTTAAAATCAATAAATATTGGGAAACAAAAGAAATTGAGGATGAGGACAGAGTTAAAATTAAGAAGGTGGCATTTAGGGAACATCTAAAGCAGGAGAGAAAGGTTTAGAAGTCACTGCTAAACAGGTGTGCCAGTTATGGGGCCATCTGAGGTCAGCCTGGGAAATAAGAATAAAACCAAGGCCCCAAGAATAGTATTTCAATGGGAGATGGAGGAGGAGAAACTTCTGACAGACATTGCTTAGACAAGGATGAAGAAGTGTGTGAAAGATCAGAAATAAGCATTACTGCAGAAGACACCTGTGACGTGAGGCATAGTTCCGTCACATACAGTAGAAAATTCAAGAAAGAAAAAGATTGGAAAGGATTAAGGGCAATGTGGATCTCATTGTGACCTGATCAACAGGGAAACTAGCAGTGGGGGAGGGGAGAAGAGGCAGGTTTTCTTTTAACTGGAATTGAGACAAGTTGTGAAAATTGGAAGAGCTGTAGCAGGTAGGTAGTAAGAAAGGGTACTGATCAGATCCGTGTGAGATGATAGACAGAGGAAGGGTGCAGCTACTCTGGATTAAAACCTCACCTATTTGTAATGTCGCCCAAAGGCAAGGATCGGGTTGTCTCCAGTAGCACAGGGCAGTCCCCAAACAGGGCTGGGGAACACTGGGGACTGGCTAGATGAGAGGCTCAGGAGGGAGGTGAGGGGTGCAGTTGAAGATGTGGGGGTAGGCAGCAGATTTAGAGAAAATAAAAGAATGAGAAGGATGGAAGGCAAAGATTTTGTGTTGAGTCTTCATAACTGAGCCTGAAAAGAAGTGTCACCAAGTTTCCAGTGGGTGTCAATTACCAGCCAACACCAAGGACCTTAGCCCCAATCCTGCCGGCCCCCTATGATCTCTCCTCATCGATGATCTCCTCTTTATTGTTTTTTTACCCTCATTCTCCTTTCCATTGACATTATTTAAAGATACTCCTTCAACTCCCCGTCGCCCTCCAACAACTCCCCACCACACCCTGGCCGTCCTCAGCCAAACTTGGAGAGAGTGTCCATGCTCACTGCCTCCACGTTACCACTCACCCCTCTTCACAACTGCTTCTGCCATCCCAGGAAAATGACTCCCGCTAACATGACCAGGGTTACCGAAGCTAAATGGTCCAGTCTTCCCCTGTTAGCCTTCAGCACTCCTGGCTTCTAAGCAGCATTTGACACACTGGGAGTGTGTCCTTCCTTTTTGAGACTTTCTTGGTGGCTTCTGAAGTGCCCTCTCCTGCTTCTCCCCCTGCTATGCCACCCTGTTCTCATTTTCATCCAAATGCTATCCAGCCTTAACTCCTCCCTCTCCTTTATCATTTCACCTCCAACCCTATCAATGACCAGAGCCATGGCTGCCTAATCATCTTTTGAGTGCATCTCTTCCCATGATCCCCAATGTCACTGTCCTCATTTTGTTTCAGGATTGTAGTTTCCATGCTTCATCCAAATAACTCTTAACTCGATTCTCTCGCTCTGGATTTTCCTCCTTCCCATTTGTTTTCTTTAGGAGACACAAATTGGATCCTGCCCCAATGTTCAGAGCCCGCCCCCCCCCCCCCCGCCCCCCTGCCCCTGCCAATGCACAATGAAGGTCATTCAAACCTCTTGGAATGAATAATAATCCTCTACCATGTGCCCTGCTTCTCAACACCCCTTATTCTCAGGTGCCCTTCAGTTATTGCAAACCACACACACTTACTTCCCTTTGGCATGTTTTGCCACCTCCCCCTCATCCTTGCCTGGAATTCTAACCTCTCTTTCAGGAGTTAGCTCAGTGCCCATCCCCCAAGCTTCCCTGGCCCCTTACTCCTCAGGCTGGGTGTGCCCACTGTGCACTCTGTGCCACCTGCCTCCTGAAGCTGATCACACCCTGGGCCGTAATCTCTGACTGCTGGTCTGTCTCCCTCCCAGAAAGAGATTCTTATTGTGGCCACAGCTGAAAAACAGATTCAGCTGTTATTAGATTGCTGGAACTAAAACAGAGAAGCTACGTAATTGATAGTTTTTAGCTCGGACAGACGGTAAGAGGTCAGCCTCCCCACGTTCAGTCCCATTTTCAACTTGCATTCAGTTGCAACCATGGCGGAAAAAGGGGGCATGTGACTTGTCCAGAGGTTTCCCAGCTGCCCTTTCCATTCTTCCATTTCCTGCATACCTCTTCCCCACACCCCAATCTCCCCTCTTCCTGCCCCAACACAAATTCTCACCAGATTCCCGCCTCATACCTAGCCATAGCAAATCACAAACAGGTCCACAAACATCTCTCACTCATGATGTAATCACACTCTGTACCCAGCTCTTCTACCCTCTTACCTCCTGGAAAAATCAGCTCAAGTAAAAGAGTGTGAGACGGGTGTGGAACTGTTTGCAAACTCTTCATAGAACCTTCCAGGGATCCCGTCTCTATATGCAGACTTCTATTACAGTCCTTATCTCTACGTGACAGGTGGACGGAATAGCTTTGGGAAACATTTAAATGACCTGGGATGGTTCCCTTGTAGGTTCTTAAGTGACATTGGCAAGCTGAGATTTTATTTTCCACCTTAGAGCTTGATGCCAAGATTAGAGTTGTCTGTGTACAGACTCGGCTCTCTCTGTAAGAAGGGGATTTCGCCGGTGAAGCACAAGAACAGGAAAGCACTTTGTGAAAAGGTCTGACAGATTCAGTTATCAGAGTAAACATCTCCCAAATCTGATCTGTCAGGGCAGCCATGTCTTTAAAATGTAGTTCTTTGAAGTAATTTATCCTAAAACATAAGAATACCCTAAACTGCAAAACCAGGTTGAAATCTGAACCTAAACGTAGGCCCATGAGCCCTGGAAATGGGGTTAATGTGACTGAAGAAATGAATTTTAATTTTATCTAATTTTAATAAATTTTTAATTAGAAACTGATACTCGATTCGGTTCATAGAAAGCAGGTATGTTCATTTAGAATAATTCAGGGAGGTAAACCCGCTTTTCACCTGTAAATTCTGTAAATTGTATGGATTCTAAGTACATTCTCACTCTATGAATGAATGGCTCCAGGAGTATTTGTAAGTGTGCCACGCGCTGTGCTCAGCACTGGGGCTGGGCCAGAGACGGAGAGCGCGCAGTCTCTGCCCGCGTGGGGCTACGGTACCGCAGGGAAGACGGACCTCACAGAGAAGTGTTTCGGGAGCTGCAGTGGGGGCGGTACATTGGGCTAAGAAAGCACAGAGCAGAGCCCCTGACCTGGGTCCTGCTGCACTGAATGCATTAGGAAATCTTGATCTTTATGACACCAAAGAATTCCCTGTTCCAAATGCAAATTTCCTGGGTAACATAAGCCCAGTTAATTCATGTACAGAAAAATGAACATAAACCACCATCTGACCTGAGAATACGACTGCTCACTCTTAACAATATAATTTTTCCACAGACACACCTCTGCCCTCCCTGTCATGTAAGTTTTCAATTCCTTACAATCAACAAGAGAGACTCCTAGTTATCCCAGATAAAACAAGTACCTATACATTAATTCAATACCTTATGCATTACTAAGACCTTACCCAAATAATGTGAAATGGACTTGACATCACAGGACAAGTGGGGCACAGCGTTATTTCACCAATTGGGCTGATATTTTAATTTAAAAGAGTCATTCATCAATGTAAAAAAGTTACAGTACCTTTTGAATGGTTCTATGATCCTTTTCTGCCATCTCTTTCAGATTCATAATTTCATCTTCTATAAACAAAAGGAGAGAGAGACCAACCATGAAATTACAAGTTTATGCCCTGTATTCAAACTTCCTGCTTCCAGGCAGGCTGTACACCACTGGCAGGCATAGTGGACGCAAGTCCTAGCAGGACTGTGACCTTCACAACTGCCCTTGACATTTACAGCCTTCTTCCTGCTGTTAAGAAGGCTGGTCAGATAGGGATTAAGAACTTAAGTTCAAGATCCAAGTGTGGCCGAGGGCTGAAAGCTTTTCATCAATACTCGCAATGGACACTTTTGCTGTTAGTCACAGCCTATACAAAGTCCTTCAGCAGGTGGCACTTTTTGACTCAGTCAGAACTACCAAAACCTAAAAGAGCACTATTATACCACATCAGAAGGAAAGCCAGACTGCACTGGCACGGTACAACTGTATATTTAAGGGACATTGCAATAGAAATGATTTCATCAATACTTTGTGAATTCTTTATTGCTTACTTGTTACCTTTCATGCTGCAGATTAAGAGCAACATTATATAATTAACATAAATACAAAGATAACAGTAAGTGAAAAAATACTTAAAGCAATATAACTTTGGAGATTAAAATGAAACTCTTACCAATGTTTATGGTATGTAAAAAAGGGGGTTACAAAGAATATTTGTACTTAAAATCTGTACCAAAAATTGAAGATAATTAAGTAGTAAGTCAGAGCATATGTTACTGAAGGGCTAACCTTGTTTCTCCACAAACCATATCTCAATATGTATTTATAAGTTTCAAAGGTTATAAATTTTACATAGCTAATTAAGCATAAGAAACAGAAATTGGCAAAAGTTTCTGTTTTATAATATTTCTAAGTAAAATAGAGCATGGATCAGCACATTTTTTTTCAAAGGTCAATGCTTGGCTTGAAAGAAAATACTTATAAAAGCCCTGAATTAAAATGACATGGCTCAGGAGTATAATTATAATATTTATGTATATTCCCTGTCCCAAGCAAGAAATGCCATTTTAAATGAAAATCAAAGATGGCTATCTTTTAAATGTAAACAACCAGACAAATGTGTGTTTGGAAAAGACAAACATAGCTATGAATTTTATAAAGTGCCCAATATATAAATTTCCCTCAAAAATGACTTCAAAATATTACCTAAAAAGGCACTTTCTTTTAGATTGAGTTGGGCTACTTCTTCGAGTTCTGCAATGACTTGAAGCAGTCTCTCGTTTTCCACTTTGTACTCCAAATGTTCCTTTTCAGGGCCGGCCTCTAGTGCCAAAGCTTTCTGAAAGATGGGGAATTCCATATTTCTAAGCAGGGAGCCAAGAATTTAAATATGCAACGCAAGACAAGACAGATCCAGAAGAGCTATCATATAATTTTCTGAATTCTATTACACACTTATAATATGAATAGCAAAAAAAGGAAGGGGATTAAATAGAGCTTGCTGGAAGAAAGGCTGCAGTACATTCTGTACAAAGACCACGGCACATGGGGACATTTTATTGACAGGAATAATGCATATCATACTGTTTGTGTGCCCTCATCATTCAGGTCAATTCATTATGGAGGCTACGTCCGGGGAGGCAGCTGGGCCCCTCACCCACATTTCCCCCTGTGTGTGTCTGAAGGGCTGTCTGCCTGTAACTAGGCAGGCTGGGAGACCGTGGCCGGGCAGCGGCAGGGGGTGGCAGTGTGCTCAGTGCGGGAGGGGGGCCTGTTGCCTTTGTGGCGTCTCCCAGTGTCGGTGCTGCCAGTGTCAGGAGGAGCACATCACATGTCAAAGCGGTGACGTGTTCAGGCTGGGAGCCGCATGGCGTCCATCAGGCTCTCGGATAGCCACACAGTTGGCTCTCTGCTTGGTGGAGGAGCCACCCAGAGGCAATTCATATTCTGAACATTAACATGGCTTTGCATGCCTGTCACACGGAGGGCTGTGCAGGCGTTTCATGCTATTGAAGACCTCGGTTTAAATCTCTATGCAAACAGTGATTACCTTGTAAGAAGGTTTCAGGATAACGTACCACAAAAGACTTTAAAGTTATAGTTTTAGTAAAGCAAACTCATTTACATTTTTATTCTGTGAGTCTTTTGTTTAAATCTTGCCACGTCCATTAACGGGAGAGGCCTTTTCTTACGCGACAGAAGCTTATGGGGACAGCGACTCTTCCTTTCTTCTTCTTCTTGTCTGTTTCAAAGCTATTGGAAACATCTGAATATACTCGCTTATGGCTGTCTACATTTTACTGCCACACGTTATTTTTAAAATTAAGATGTGATGGACTGGGGAAGCTGGTGCAGAAGTTTATGCTTCATGGTGGTAAAACATTAAACTGATTATGCCATCTCAAAATATTAAGGAGTATGCTTAAAGGTCATTATATTAGACTGAAAGAGAAAGAGATAGAAGTTTCTACATGCCTTGCTTCAAAATTGATAGACTCTAGAAATACTTTTGAACTTTAAAGTAATCTTTAGATGAATTCTAACCTATCTTTCCATAGCAATGTCATGGTTGCAGATACACAAGGATAAAGTTTCCCCTCAAAACCAAAATCATTCCTTCCAATGTGCTGCTTTCCTTTCGGAATTGTATTTTTACTTAGCTTTAGAGATATCTGGGAGTAAACTGTTAAAATAGTTTCAAAAAATATTTTCCTCTGTGATCATAATGGCCTAAAAGAAAAATAAGTGGGTATAATGTTTTGTGTAACAATAATTTCTTAAAAATCAAGCGACTTAGTAAAGTAGTTAGGTCAGAGTTAATATTTAAAATAATGTTAAGTTTTGCCCTGAGCCCAATTACAAATCTTCATGAGTTTAATTCACCTTTTCATTTAAATTATTTGAGCTTGATTAATTCTTAATTAACATATCTAATAGTTATGTTTTCTTTTTTTTCCTTTATTATTTATTTATTTATTTTTATTTTTTTTTTTACAAATCACTTTTTTTATTAAGGTATTATATGTGTACATATCTTACCATTGCACCCCCCACCCCACTCCCATATATGCCCTCACCCCCCAGAGTTTTGAGTAGTTATGTTTTCTTATTAGCGGAGAAATCCAGTTATTAATGTCTTGTCCCACAGGGTTAAATTTGAAATGATTACAGAATGCATTTATAGACTAAAAAGGTATTTATTTATTTATTTATTTATTTATGGACTAAAAGGGTTTTTAAATAACAATCAAACAATATTTGCCTGGCTAGGCTTACGCATACGTTTCCTAACAGCGACAAAATATGAACATCCACAGTGGATTACATGAGCGCCGTTACCTTAAAATAAACAAGAACTATTTGAATTAATCAGGTGAAGTCTAAAATTTGTAAGACCTCAGTTTAAATCTCTGTCTATGCAAACAGTGATTACCTTGTAAGAAGGTTTCAGGATAACTTACAACAAAAGACTTTAAAGTTATAGTTTTAGTATAATTTGCTGGAAGAAAGGCTGCAGTGCAAAGGCTGGTAGCAGCTAATACCTAAATTCATTTTCTAAAAAATCTTCTTTAAAAGTAGGAAACAAGGAAAACACATTTAACTCAGATTCATTTTCTCCACATAGCCATCCACAGCTCCTGTTCTTATCAGGTTAACCTTTAGCTCTGTCCCCACCATCTGTTAGCTGTAGGAACTGCAAGTAATTAACTATTCAGACTCAAAAGGCAACGAGGACACTCATTAGCAAAATGAACAAAGGGATAGCTCTGGGCCGCACCGGTCATCTGTTACACTGAGTGGCAGGTTTTGTGATGGTGCTCCTTCTACCATCTGCCCACACCACTAGTTTTGGTTTACTTAAATCACGAGACTTATTTAAAATATACTGCATTAATAAACCAGGGTTAGGGAGATCATTAAAAGGTGGTTAACTAGATGTTGCTAATTGAAAGCCATGTTGTATAGATGAGAAATTGTGTGTGATTCATGACCATCCTGTAATTTTAAGTTTATAAAGGAACTTGCCAATTTAAAATGTTCCTATCATGTGAAAAGTAGGACTTCTGGTGGTGGCTTATGCCCTATTTTGCTTGTAAACAGTCGCAAGATGTGCAGATTCACTGTTCCCAGGTTTTTTTAATTCCAAACTATTTTTGAAAGAATCGTTTCTGAAAACTGGTATACTCTAGTGCCTTGCTACTCAAAGGGCAGTCCATGGACCAGGAGCCGAAGCGTTACCTGGGAGCTTACTGGAAATGCAGAATCTCAGGCCCCAGCCCAGCCCGACTATCGGAAGCTGTATGTTAACAATTGCTGCAGGCGATCCACATGCACAGTGAAGTCTGAGAAGTGCTGTTTAGAGCAACGCCTGTGCCTTCTCAGCAGTCTCCCTTCTGCCGTGTCGGTGCCTCGATTCTGCAGGCTCCATGCACACTGCTCGGACATCTCAATTTGATGCTGGGGGTGGAGCACGTTCTGATGCACGCCCCGGCTGCAAGGCAGTCACAGAGCAAAGCAGGTGCTTTCCCAGTGAGTGACAACCGGGAAGTGGCATGCTGGGGCAGTGAAGCCCTGCAGAGCTGCCACTCTTGAATGACAGCTCTGTTGTAGAACTGTCAGCAACAAGCAGTTATGTTCACCTACGGGAGTGGGGGGTGTGTGCATGAGTGATAGTTGCACAGCTCATATGTGGTGGGGTAAGAAAAAAAAGAAAAGGTATTTGCAAAGGAACTCAATTGCAATTAAAACACATATGTGGCAGGGCCGGGGTGGCTCAGTGGTTGAGCATCGACCTATGAACTAGGAGGTCAGGGTTAGATTCCCAGTCAGCCCATGTGCCCAGGTTGCGGGTTCCATCCCCAGTGGGGTCATGCAGGAGGCAGCCAATCAATGAATCTCTCTCATCATTGATGTTTCTATCTCTCTACCTCCCTCTTCCTCTCTGAAATCAATAAAAATTTTTCTTTATTGATTAAGGTATTACATATGTGTCCATATCCTCCCATTGCACCCCCAACCCCTCCCCAATCCTGCCCTCACCCTCACCCTCAACCCCTGTAGTCTGTGTCCATTGGTTAGGCTTATATGCATGCATAAAAGTCCTTTGGTTGATCTCTCCCCCTTACTCCCACCCTCCCCTACCTTCCCTCTGAGGTTTGAGCATCTGATCGATGCTTCTCTGTCTCTGGATCTGTTTTTGTTCATCAGTTTATATTGTTCATTATAATCCACAAATGAATGAGATCATGTGATATTTATCTTTCTCTGACTGACTTATTTCACTTAGCATAATGCTCTAGCTCCATTCATGCTGTTGCAAATGGTAGGAGTTCCTTCCTTTTTTACAGCAGCATAGTATTCCATTGTGTTGATGTATCACAGTTTTTTAATGAAAATATATATTTTTAAAAACACATATGCGCATGCACACATATCCATGCACCTGCACAAATACTCTGACAAACTAGCCTGCTTTAGTTTTCAAGGGGATTTATCAACGTACAGCTTGGCAACCTGATAACTCCAAGGGCATGCAGTTAAGTCACAATGGTTTCCTACAGAACTAAACCTGAAAAGAAGCTCAGTCCTTGAATGAAGTTATTCTCAGGAAAATTCAACATTAAGGATGTGTGACCTGGAGAGTTAAGGCTTCTGTAACTTGAAGAGCTTCCTTTTCTAATTTTCATTTTGTTATAAATATAAATTAAACTAACTGTTTATTAAACTTTCATTTTTCACTGTTCTAAGGTCATAATACTACATTTTTGACAGATGTCTCTCAAAAACAGCCCTGGAGAGAGATTAGGACTACTTATTAACTGTAAAGCTATCTATGTGATTTGACTATCAGTAAGAATTAATCAGAGTGTTTTCCCACTGTTTATTCAATTTCTTTGTTTCAAGTTTTTTGTTTTTTTTCCCCCAAGTTATTTCCATTGCTACTTTGGAACTTTCTAATTGTTTCTCTAAATTCTGTTTTCCAAATCTATTTTCAGATCCTTGGCAACTCAAACTTTTTTATACCACTAGAGGGAGCAGGTGTATAAGATGAAATTTTAAATAAAAAGTTGTATCCAGAATTTAAGTGGCATGGAGTTTTAGGAAAGCTAGTTTTTAGAGGATTATTTGAAAAGTATTTTTCCAGAGTTATTTTCTACAGTATGTGATCTGTTTTTGTGGCATTTATTTCGTGTTCTTGAAATGCGCACTAGTCCTGGTGAAGCTGGGAAAACGTATGGACCCAGTTAATCAGATTTATCTCATCTTCCTCAAATCTTAGGGTGTTTACATGAAAATGGATGTGGTCACCTTGGGGAAAAATTGAAGAAGATTAGCCAGGTCCGTGGGATGCCAACCTGAGCCAAAGAACACCCTGCTTACAGGGCAGCAGGGTGGAAACTCCCACCTCTTGTCCTCCTCACAAAGCCACCTCCATCCTTGTCCAGGACATTCAGACAGACCAGGTAACCAGCTGACAACACTTAGAGATGAAAACACTCCCAGTTAGACCTCATGTTTTAGTGGAATGAGTTCAATTAGCAAGTTGGGACCTTATCAACAGTCCAGAGGCCTGCTCAGTGCATTTCATGGAAGGTCAACCGGAAGGGCACATAAACTTAGAGCTTCCTCATAATGATAACTAGAATTCATAGGCTTATCTTTTTTCAAAGAACTCAAAGCAATTCATATCCAGTACAACAGGTACCCTTCTCATAACTCTCTCTTAGCCAGGCAGGTATCACTTTCCAGTTCACAAATGGAAAATAAATGAATCAAAATGGCCTTGCGAATTGATGCTGCATTTCTTTGGCCAAGGCAAAACTAACAGCTGAAACCCAAACATTTTTTTTAGCCTTTTATATTGAATAATTTTACCTAAAAAATAGTGGTAATATAGACCCATGAAAAGGTTCAGGAAAGTAAATGCAAAAACTGGATCTTCCTTCACCTCCAAGGTCAACATTCCTTCACCAACCTGAGCCAGTTAGTAAGCAAAGTCCTTTAGAAGGATACATGTTCAATTCCTTGTCTCTTCTAACTTCAAAGTTATAAGTGTGGAATTTAAGATTATACTTAAAGGGACCACCAGCTCATAAGTGTTTCTTCCTAGTGATTTTATTTGTAACTTCTCATATTTTTATTAGTGTCTCAATATTTACATGTATTATACATGTGACATATTAATTATAATAATATACATTATAATAGAAATATACATTATCCTATATAATAAAAGGATAATATGCAAATTGTCCCCTTGACCGGGAGTTCGATCAGTGGGCAGGGCCGACCTGCCAACTGCCTGTGGCTCCTCCCACCAGCCGACCCTGCCCCTGATTGGTCCCCCTACCCCTATCGGGGGTGGGGCTGGCCAGCCAACCTCCTGCATCTCCTCCCTCCAGCCAGCCTGGCCTGATCGGCCCAGATCGGGGAGGGCCGGCCAGACCCCACCCGTGCACGAATTCGTGAACCAGGCCTCCAGTAATAATATAATCATATACTAGTATATGTGTTTATACTAGAGGCCCAGTGCATGAAATTTGTGCATGGGTAGGGTCCCTAGGCCTGACAGATCAGGGCTGATTGGGGCTTTCCGGCTGCTGGCTTGGGCTTTCCTTCCAGCTGCCGGCTGGGGTCTTCCTTCATTCCGTGCCGCACCCTGGTGGTCAGCACACGTCATAGTGAGGGATTGGTCTCCCAGTTGAACTCCCGTGGGGACAATTTGTATAGGCTTTTATATATATAGATATATGT
This sequence comes from Cnephaeus nilssonii, assembly GCF_951640355.1. Taxonomy (NCBI): domain Eukaryota; kingdom Metazoa; phylum Chordata; class Mammalia; order Chiroptera; family Vespertilionidae; genus Cnephaeus; species Cnephaeus nilssonii. The sequence continues at coordinate 20,378,803 of NC_137072.1, read as the reverse complement.
ATATGTATATATAAAACAACCTTTAATCCTTACTGTAGAGCACAGAGCTCCACTTCCTTCTGTAGGCTGTGGATTCAGCTGGACCTCAGGCTCATATGCCATTTACTAGCTGTATGTCTAGTGGGAAGTTACTTAACCACCCTGTCTCTGCTTCCTCATTTGTAAACTGATCTGTGAGATAAGAAGAGGTACCAGTTTACCCCATTCCATGTTCTTGCCTCCTTTGTCAAATATTAATTGACCATAAAGGCATGGGTTTATTTCTCTGCTCTATATTCTGTTCCATTGACCTATATATCTGTTGTTATGCCAGTACCATGCTGTTTTGAGTACTATGGCTTTGTAGTATAGCTTGATTATCAGGTAGTGTGATACCTCCAACTTTGTTTTTCTTTCTCAAGACTACTGAGGCCATTTGGGGTTTTTCGTTGTTCTGTATGTTTTTGAAATATTTGTTCTAGATCTGTGAGCTATGCCATTGGTATTTTAATAGCAATTGTGTTAAATTTGTAGATTGTGTTGGATAGTATGGAAATTTTAATGGTGTTAATTTTTCCTATCCATGAATATGGTATATGCTTCAACTTATTTGTATCCTCCTCAATTTCTTTCTTCAGTATCTTATAATTTTCCAAGTACAGATCTTTTACCTCCTTGGCTAAATTTATTCCTAGGTACCATTTTTGTTGTTGTTGTTGCAATAGTAAATGAGATTGTTTTCTTAATTTCTCTCTGTAATAGTTTATTATTGATGTATAAAAATGCCACTGATTTCTTTTTTTAAAAAATTATTTATTGTTGAAAGTATTACATATGTCTCTTTTCCCCCATTGACCTCTCCCAGCTCACTCCTGCCAATTTCTGAATATTAACTTTATATCTTACTACTTTGCCAAATTCATTTATCAGGTTTAGTAATTTTTGGTGGAGTCTCAGTCTCTTCAATAAATGGCATTGGAAAAATTGGACAAATACATGCAAAAAAAAAAAATGAAACTAGACCACCAACTTATACCATACACAAGAATAAACTCAAATTGGACTAAAGAGTGAAATATAAGTCACAAAACCATAAAAATCCTAGAAGAAGCCAGAGGCAGTAAAATCTCAGAAATTTCTAGTAGCAATATTTTTGCAGATATATTTCCTTAGGCAAGGGAAACAAAAGAAAAAAATAAACAATAGGACTACATCAAACTAAAAAGCTTTTGTATAGCAGAAGAAACAATCAACAAAATGAAAAGGGATCCCACTGAATGGGAGACCATATTTACTAATGGCACATCTGATAAGGCCGTTAACTTCCAAAATGTATAAAAAACGTATACTACTCAACACCAAGAGGACAAACAACCCAATTAAAAAATGGGCAAAGGACCTGAATAGACACTTCTCTAAAGAGTACATACAGATGGCCAAGAGACATATGAAAAAAATGCTCAACATCACTAATCATCACAGAGATGCAAATTAAAACCACAATACAGTAAGACATCTCCTCACGCCTGTCAGAATGGCTATCAATAAATCAACAAACAAGTGCTGGCAAGGATGTGAAGAAAAGGGAACCCTGGTAATGCAGATTGGTGCAGCCACCATGGAAAACAGTATGGCGTTTGCTCAAAAATTTAAAAATGGAATTGCCTTTTGATCCAGTGATCCCACTTCTGGAAATATACCCAAAGTAACCCAAAATATTAATTTGAAAGAATATATGTCCCCTATGTTCTTAGCAGCATTATTTAGTACTAGGGGCCCGGTGCACGAAATTCGTGCACTGGGGAGGGGTCCCTCAGCCCAGCCTGCCCCCTGTCACATACTGGGGGAGCCCTCAGGGGATGTCCTATGGATGGCTTAAGCCCACTCCCCATTGGGAGCAGACCTAAGCCACAGTCTGGCTTCCCTTTGCTTGAGGCGACCGGGCTGATCAGGGGAAGGCGCCCGCCCCATCACCCCTCTGCTGTAGCCACTGCCAGTCACCGCAGCCACCAAGGTATTTTCATCACCACAGACCCCAGTCCCTTCACCATGAAAAAATGACAACTTTCTTTAAGCATTTTCAAGATGTGTCTTTCATAGAATATGACATTTCCTTTTTTTTTTTTTTATCCTCACCTGAGGATATGTTTCCATTGATTTTTTCCCCTTCCCTCTGATCCCAAGCTCAGCCCCTTCCTAAGCCTAAAGTCTCCACCTCAGGCTTTAGGCTTGGGAAGGGGTTCCCCCCCACACACACACACACAGAACCTCTGATCACAGGCTCAGCCCCTACCCAAGCCTAAAGCCTCCACCCCAGGTTTCTGCTTGGGAAGGAGTCCCTCCCCACCTCCTGCACCTCCGATAATAGGCTTGGCCCCTTCCTAAGCCTGAAGCCTCCACCCCAGGCTTTAGGCTTGGGAAGGGGTTCCCTCCAAGCCTAAAGCTTCCACCGCAGGCTTTAGGCTTGGGAAGGGGTCCCCGCCCTCCTCCGGCACCTCTGATCATAGGCTTGGCCCTCTCCTAAGCCTAAAGCCTCCGCTCCAGGTTTAGACTTGGGAAGTGGTTGTCCCCCCACCACCACCCCCTGCTCAGAACTTCCGATTGCAGGCACATCCCCTTCCCAAGCCTAAAGCCTCCTCCCCAGGTTTAGGCTTGGGAAGGAGTCCCCACCAACCCCCCGCACCTCCAATTGTAAGTTCAGCCCCTTCCCAAGCCTAAAGCCTCTGCCCCAGGTTTAGGCTTGGGAAGGGGTCTTCCCCCACCCCCCGCCCGGAACCTTCGATCACAGGCTTGACCCCTTCCTAAGTCTAAAGCCTCTGCCCCAGGTTTAGGCTTGGGAAGGAGTTCCCCCTCCTGCACCTCTGATTACAGGCTCAGCCCCTTCCCAAGCCTAAAGCCTCTGTCCCAGGTTTAGGCTTGGGAAGTGGTTTCCCCCACCCCTAACCCCCTCCGCCCCTCCCATCACAGGCTCAGCCCCTTCCCAAGCCTAAAGCCTCTGCCTGATGGCCAGCTGGGAGTGACCTGGGTGCCAAGGAGGATCCCTGGACCCAGGTCTGTATGCAAATTAACCATCATCTTGGTTGGGTTAATTTGCATACTCGCCCTGATTGGCTGGTGGGCGTGGCTTGGGTATAGCGAGCGTGTGGTCAATTTGCATATTACTCTTTTATTAGGTAGGATAACTAGAGGCCTAGTGCACAAATTTGTGCATGGGTGGGGTCCAGCCAGCCCACCCCTATCGGTCAAGGGAACAATTTGCATATTAGCTTTTTATTATATAGGATAGCCAAGATATGATAACAGCCCAAGTGGCCATTAATAGATGAGTGGATAGGAAAGCTGTGGTACATTTACTCAATAAAATACTACTTAGCCGTAAAAAAGAAAATCTTACCTTTTGTGACAGCATGAATGCACCTGGAGATTATTATGCTAAGTGAAATAAGCCAGTCAGAGAAAGACAAATACCAGATTATCTCACTTATATGTGGAATCTAATGAACAAAATAAAATGACGAACAAAATAGAAACAGAAGCAAGGACACATGGAACAGAGTGACAGCTGTCAGAGGGGAAGGGGTTTGGGGGACTGGATGAAAGAAGGAGAAGGGATTAAGCAAAATATGACACATAGACACAGACAATAGTGTGGTGATAGCCAGAGGGAAAGGGGGCTGGGGCAGGTGGAGGTGGGCAAAGGGGGATGGGAATTGGGACAGAAAGAGAGTTTGCTTGGGGCGATGGGCACACAATGCAGTGTGCGGGTGATGTTTTGTTGAGTTGTACACTTGAAGCCTTGTATGATTTTGTGAACCAAGCTCATCCCAACAAATTCAATTGGAAAAGAAAAAAGAGGTACCACTGATGAGGCACCTCGCATCTGCCAGTTGATATTCAATAGATTGTTATTCCTCCAGCCTCCCTGCAAGCCTCTCCTACTCGTCTGATCAGCCTCTTGCTCTCAGACGTAAGAATAAAACCCCTCTGTGGCTTGGACTGTGGCTGAGCCAGGATAACCCAGGGGCTCAGAGCTGACGAGATGAAAATGAATTCATCTTCAGGGTCCACACTTTCCACAGCCCTTAAAATTCTTCTCCTTGACAGGAGTATAGGCTCTCGTTTTCGCTCTCTCTCTTTCCAGTTTGTTCCCATCAGTCTTTTGAGCAGGAAAGCAGCTCTTGGCTCCCACTTCAACAGAAAGAACTGGGGGGAAACCCTCTGAGACGTTTCTTCTTGATATTTCTCCTTAAGGTCATCCTGTTCCAAGCTGGCTTCAGGGAAGCCTTTGACTTGGGGAGATAGTTTTGTGTCTTTCAAGCTATCTGGTCTGTAAAAAAGGATAGGAATCTTCAGAATTAAAACAGAAGTCTATTTAAAGGCTCCTCTAGAGTGGAAACATTTTTTTTGCAGTGGAAGACAAGTTATTTTATTCCTATTATTTTAAAATTGAGAACAATTTTATTGCTCTTATTTATAACTATTATGGGTTTTCTAGAATGTGCCATTGAGCAGAAAAGGGTTGGACTCGCTTATGTTGTGGAGAGATGCCCAAGATACATTACCTGTATTTCCTTGATTCTTAAGCCGAGCTTTTAGATAGTTATAACTTTATTTACAGATACTTAAATTAATTATTCTTTGCTTTGAAACTTACTTCATAATGTTCTAATTCTGCTTTTAATTTCTTAATCACTTCTTCCTGGTCCTTCAGTTTTAGTACCAAAATATTTACTTTGTCAGTAGTTAAGTCATGCATAGAAGGAATCTCTTCTTCTACCTCAAAGAATTGCTGCAGGGAGAAAGGGGAATAAACAGAATTAAAAATCAGACATCTACCACCACCATAAACCATTTCATGTTTTATTTAAGTTACAGCCTTGTAAGTTATTTTATTTTTGTAATGTGTACACAATTTTTAGTAAAAATATTTATATGGACTGATATGTTGAAGTATTGTGGACTATAGCACAGTATTATTCTGGTCAGGGCACCAGGTTGTGGGTTCAATCCCCAGTCGGGTATGTATGGAAGGCAACCAATTGATTTTTCTCTCTCTCACATATGTTTCTCTCTCTCTCTCTCTCTCTCTCTCTCTCTCTCTCTCTCTCTCTCTCCCTCTCTCTCTCCTTCTCCCTCTCCCTCTCCCTCTCCCTGAAAACAATAAGAACATGTCATTGGGTGAGGATTTAAACAAATAAATAAATAAATTGCTCTATATTATGAATACCAGTAGACTGAGAAGAAGAATATTTTGAGGTGGAATTAAAAGTTCAGCCAGGAACAAAACACTGACATAGTCTATACAGCCACTAATAAAAAAATCAGTATATAAATATGCAGTAGACATAAAAAAAAGTAAAAACAATAACCTACATGGTAATAACAGCTTTTTTAATTAGGTGATTTTTTTTTTTTAATCTCCACCTGAGGATATTTTTTCCATTGCTTTTCAGAGAGAGTAGAAGGGAGGGGAGGAGGGAGAGACAGAAACATGGATGTGAGAGAGACACATCAACTGGCTGCCTCCCACACTCGCCCCAACTCGGGGTGAGGAGCTAATCTGCAACCCAGGAATTGAACCTGCAACCCTTCTGTGTGTGGGCTGATGCTCTAATTACTGAGAAACACTGTCCAGGGCTAAATTGGGTGACTTTTAAAGAACAGCACTGATTATGTAATCTATTCTTCCCATCTATTCATAGCTAAGCCTACAAATAAAACACTTTGCAGAGGCCAAGACACATTACCCCACTAGTTCCCTGGGTGTTACAAAGGCATCTCAAATGCAACAGGTCCAAACACAGTTCACCATCTTCATGGTCACCCATTCTGTCTCACCCCATTAACAGCAGCACAAGCCTGAAACTTATTTTCTGTCATTTTAAGCCCTTCTACTCCCTCACCATTTCACCAAATCTATTCAGTCCACTCCTAAATGTCTCCTAAACCCACCCTCTCCTTCCCTGTCCCACTACCTTGTTCGCCTGGGCTATTGTAATAGCCTGTTAACGTGCCTCCCTCCCTCCCCTTTTGTGCTCTCCAATCAATCTCCACACTGTGACCAAAATGATCTTTCTAAAATGCAACTCTCTCCATCTCTAACAGGCTAAAACCCAACTCCCTCTGCACGGTGCACAAAATAGCACCGTTCACGATCTGCTGCCAGCTTACCCGGCCACTAACTCACGTTAGTCATCTCTTCCCTCTCTCCCATCCAAACTGGGCATTTTACCAGTACTGATACTCAGCATGCAAGTTCTCAGGCACACCATGCTGCCAGGTCTCTATGCCCTTGCACTTGGAGGTCCTACCCCACTCAACAATTTCTACTTGTCAATCAAACAGAATAGCATTAGATTAGGCTAGCCTGAGTCTGCAGACCAGCTCTGCAGTCACTTAGTAGCTTTGTGACCCTGAACAAGTTTCTCAGACCCTCTTTATCTCAGTGTTATCATCTGTAATAGTAATAGTACCTGAATCATTAAGAATTTTAAAAGGTAATGAACAGTGTCTATAACACACTCAGCTCCTAATAAGTTTTATATCTTAGCATTTATGAATGCTGTTATTGTTTATCATTCCAACCCAGATGTTACCTGCTCTGGGGAACCTTAAACTCACACATACACCTTCAATTCCAAGCCAAAACCACCTCTCTCCTGCCCACCTGCCTTCCACCACTGTGTTCTGACAGGCTGGCCAAGTCATCTTCAAAACACAGCACAAACCACCCAGGGGAGCTCATTTAAAATCCCACCAGGAGCTACTGCACAGCTCAGCCAGCCTGCCTTTTGGCTGTGCCCGATCTTTATGGACTTCAGGACAGAGAGGGTCACAGTTCTTCAGAACAAAAAGTTTTACTTCTGACATTTCATAAAGTAACTGTGAGGCCCAAACACATTGGCTTCATTTCTCTTCCTCTCCAGGAATGTTTCTGATGTCTTTCTGGTGTTTATGGAACCATCTGGACTCAAGACAAGATGAGTGGAAAACAGTTCTATTTTCCTTCCCACCTCTTCAAATCAGGTCTCCAGTCTCCTATCTCCTAACTCCTCAAAAAATTCTCAGGAATGTGCTCTGGCTTTTTTTTTTTTTTTTTTACTTTTAGACAATAACAACAAGTAAATTTATAAAGGAAATAAAGATTGGAAGAAAGCACAAGCCAAAACAAAAACAAACCCAAATCCTAATCCAGCCTACTCCTACCCATAAAAGCTCCTGTCTTTTCCCAGCTCTGGCCTCCCTTACACTTACTTGGCAGCCTGTGGGAGATAAGGGGTTGAGACTGATTTTTCTAGTATCCAGAGATTTGGTTAAATCTAACTGTGGCTGTGAAGGTATTTTTTTAAAAAAATATGACATAAACATTTGAATCAGTAGACTGAGTAAAGCAGATTACCTTCCATAATGTGGGTGGGCCTCATCCAATCAGTTTAAAACCTTCAGAGAAAGACTGCGATCCCCAGAGGAAGAGGGGATGCTGTCAGCAGACTTGAGCTGTAACATCAACTCTTCCGTTAGTCTTTAGCCTGCTGGCCTACCTTACAAATTTCAGATTTGTCAGCCCCTAGAATCACATGAGCCAATTCCTTAAAATTTCCCTCTCTCTCTCTCTCTCCCTCATGTCCTCTTGGTTCTGTTTCTTTGGAGAATCCTAACTAACAATATCTATATCTAAAGATCCTAAACTCACACATACATCTTCAATTCCAAGCCAAAACCACAGTGTTTATTTATTTACTAGGGGCCCAGTGCACGAAATTCTTGTACTTGGGGGGGTGCGGTCCCTCAGCCCGGCCTGCGCCCTCTTGCTGTCCAGGGGCCCTAGCAGGGAGCAGGTCTAAGCCAGCAGTCAGACATCATTAGCGCTGCCTTGGAGGTGGAAGAGGCTCCAGCCACCACCGCTGCGCTCACCATTCGTGAGCCCAGCTCAGGGCTTCTGGCTGAGCGGCGCTCCCCCTGTGGGAGTGCACTGACCACCAGGGGCTATCTCCTGTGTTGAGCGTCTGCCCCCTGATGGTCAGTGTGCGTCACAGCAACCAGTCGTTCTGCCATTCGGTCAATTTGCATATTAGACTTTTATTATATAGGATGGAACTACCTGACAGTCAATGTGCCCCCCCTGAGGGGACCCGGATTGCGAGAGGGAGCAGCCCAGGCCGAGGGACCCCACTGGTGCATGATCAGGGCTGGGGAGGGACACAGGAGGTTGGCCAGCTGGGGAGGGACCACGGGAGGGCTCCAGGGTGTGTCTGGCCCATCTCGCTCATTTCCGATCAGCCAGATCCCAGCAACAAGCTAACCTACCAGTTGGAGCATCTGCCCCCTGGTGGTCAGTGCACATCATAATGAGCAGTTGAGCTGCCTTAGCATATCATTAGCATATTATGCTTTGATTGGTTGAATGGATGACCAGACACTTAGCATATTGGGCTTTTATTATATAGAATTTTTAAAAATATTTTTATTGATTTCAGAGAGGAAGGGAGAGAGAGAGAGATAGAAACATCAATAATGAGAGAGAATAATTGATCGGCTGCCACCTGCACACTCCACACTGGGGATCGAACTCACACCCGGGCATATGCCCTAACCAGAAATTGAATAGTGACCTCTTGGTTCATAGGTCAACACTCAACCACTGAGCCACATGTCTGGCTACAGTGTTTAGTATGGCCTATCTCCTTTCCATAGTAAACTGGTTCCTGTTTTGCTCAATGCACTGATGTATTTATTTGTTGGCATTCTCTTCATGTAACTGATCTCTTGTCCACACTCTGCTACTGACAGCGTGGCTAGAATACAGGAGAAGAGAAAGGAGCATGAGCATATCTTTGGTCTTTTCATTCACAATAGCAAGAATATTTATTTTGGACTTTAATTTCTTTGGTCTTGCAAGAAGAATTAATATTTATCTTTTAATTTTGCCATTGGCATTTGAAAATGAGAAGGGGTTAATATTCCCATCTGGGGCATAACTGTCAGCTTTTTCTTATTATAATAATTTTGTGCTGTCTTTTGTTATTATGGGCAAAACCTCTTTTTTAAAATAAAAATCTTTATTTTTGAAAGTATTACAGATATCCCCCTTTCCTCCCCATTGCCTCCCTCCACCCAGTTCCCACCCCACCCCAGGCCTTCACCACCCTATTATCTGTGTCCATATGTAATGCATATCTGTATATATAAAAGCCTAATATGATAAGTGTCTGACTGTTCAACCGTTCAACCTTTCGACAGGTAGCTGTTACCACCAGGGGGCAGATGGATTCATGCACTGGTGGGGTCCCTCAGCCTGGCCTGCGGTGATCTGACTAAAACTGGCAGTCTGACAACCCCCAAAAGGTCCTGGATTGCAAGAGGGCGCAGGTCAGGCTGAGGGCCTCTAGTATGCATATAGGACTAGAGGCCCAGTGCACGAAATTTGTGCACAGGGTGGGGGGTCCCCTCAGCCCAGCCTGCACCCTCTCCAATCCAGGATCCCTCAGGGAATGTCTGACTGCCAGTTTAGGCCCGATCCTGCAGATCAGGCCTAAACCGGCAGTTGGACATCCCTCTCACAATCTGCGACCACTGGCCCCTAACTGCTCACCTGCCTGCCTGCCTGATTGCACCTAACTGCCTCCCCCCCTGCTGGCCTGGTCACTCCCAACGGCCCCCCCTGCAGGCGTAGTCACCCCCAACTGCCTCCCCACCAGCCTGGTTGCCCCCAACTGCCCCCTCCTGCCAGCCTGGTCGCCCTTTAGTGCCCACCCCCCACCCCCCGCTGGCCTGGTAACCCCTTACTGCACCCCCTGCTGGTGTGGTTGCCCCCAACTGCCCCCCCCCGCCAACCTGGTTGCCCCTCACTGCTCCCCTCTGCCAGCCTGGTTATCCCTCACTGCCACCCCTAGCCAGTCTGGTTGCCCCCAACTGCCCCCCCCCTGCGGGCCTGGTAGCCCCATGCAGCCTGCTGCTCAGACATTTGGTCACCCCTCACTGCTACCGCTGCTGGCCTGGTCACCCCACAAAGCCTGCTGCTTGGTTGTTTGGTCACCCCTCACTAACTCCCCTGCCAGTCTGATCGCCCCACACAGCCTGTTTGGTCATCCATTCAGTTGTTTTGGATGCGATGGTCGCTTAGCCTTTTATATATAGAGATTATATAGGTTGCTATGATGCGCATTGACCCTCTCAGATTTGTCCGTCTGTTCCATGTTTCCATGTCTCTGGTTTTATTTTACTTATTAGCTTGTGTTCATTAAATTCTTTGTTCATTTATTTTGATTTTTAGATTAAATTGTTGATATGTATTTATTGCCATTTTATTGTTCATTTAAAAAAATATTTTCTTCTTTTTCTTCTTCTTCCTCTTCTTAAAAAATACCCTTTAATATTTCATGCAATACTGGTTTGGTAGTGATGAACTCCTTTAACTTTTTCTTGTCTCTGAAGCTCTTTATCTGACCTTCAATTTTTAATGATAGCTTTGCTGGGTAGAGTAATCTTGGTTGTAGGTCCTTGCTATTCATCACTTTGAATATTTCTTGCCACTCCCTTCTGGCCTTCAGAGTTTCTGTTGATAAATGAGCTGACATTGGTAGAGGTACTCCCTTAGAGGTTACTAACTGCTTTTCTCTTGCTGCTTTTAAGATTCTATCTTTGTCTTTAATCCTTGGCATTATAATTATGATGTGTCTTGGTGTAGCCTCTTTAGGTTCCTCTTGTTTGGGACTCTCTGTGCTTCCTGGACTTGTAAGTCTATTTCTTTCATCAGGTAGGGGAAGTTTTCTGTTATTTATTCAAAGAGGTTTTCAATATCTTGCTTTCTCTCTTCTCCTCTGGCACCCCCATAATGTGAATGTTGGTACCCTCGAAGTTGTCCCAAAGGCTCCTTACACTATTTTCATATTTTTGGAATATTGTTTCTTTTTGCTGTTAAGATTGGGTGTTTTTTGCTTCCTCATATTCCATATTGTTGATTTGATTCTTGGAATCCTCTACTGTTGAATCCCTGTAAATTATTCTTTATTTCAGTTAGTGTATGCTTAATTTCTGACTGGTTCTTTTTTATGTCTTTGAAATTCTAAGATCCTTAAAAGTCTCACAAAGTCCCTTGAAGCTCACTTTGAGTCCCTTTGAAGCTCTTCTTAAGTTCCTTAAGCATCCTTATAACATTGTTTTGAACTCTGTATCAAGTAGCTTGCTTGCTTCCATTTCATTATTTCTCTTTCTGGAGATTTCTTCTGTTCTTTCATTTGTGACATGTTTCTTTGTCTCCGCATTTTTGCTGCTTCCCTCTGTTTGTTCCCATATATTATGTAGAGCTGTTATGCCTCCTGGAATTAGTAGAGTGGCCTTATGTATGTAGTAGGGCCCAGTGGTTCAGCCTTCCCAGTCACCTGAGCTGGGCACTAGGTGCACCCCTGTGTAGGCTATGTGCACCATCTTGTTGTAGTTGAGCTTTGATTGCTGTTGGTGCCACTGGGAGGAGTTGACCTACAGGCCAATTGGCTGTGAGGACCAGCTGTGACTACATTGGAAGAGTAGCTGTGCAGGAGAGACCCCTATGGAGCAGGACTAGCTTCAGTGGGACTTTGGTGCTCACTGAGTCTTCCCCTTGAGTGTGTCACTTGTGGATGTGCCGAGTTATAATCTGGTATGTTCTGAAGCTGTCTACCAGGTGCACTGGCTCTGGAGCCTCCTGAGAGATGCAAAGTCAGCCACTGCCTGGGGCCACCTGGCAGGAGATGCCAAGCTATCTGCAGATGGCTGCTATTTGTATTAGGCTTAAAAGTGCCCAGCAAGGCCAAGCTGTGAAGCAAGGCAGGCTGGAGCTAGCGCTGGGTCTTGGGCCTCTTATCAATAGGTATATGCCATGCTGATGCCAGCTGCTGCTTGTTTAAGACATTTTAGGAAAGTCTGAAGTCTGAGCCAGGACAGGACATTCATATGGAAAAGCAGCTGCAAGCAGCTTGGATAGGACTGCAAGTTGGATGGGGTAAGGTCTCAGGGAATCACCAGGATGGAGCAAACAGTGTGAGGCACACTGATGGAAACTCAGATATGGCTGCCAGTCAGCTCTGGGACAGGGGAGGTTTCAGCACAGGAACAAGACACCTGCAAGCACCTCCATCTGGGAGAAAGCCACCCCCAAGTTCCTGCCCCTATGCCAGACAATCCAGTTTTTCCTCATAAGTCCCTGATTCTCCTAATGCCTCCAGTCAGCACTGATTCCAGCACTGTTCAGCCTGTTTAGTGCTGACTGGAGTTCAGAGGGAGCTGGACTGTGTAAGTTCATGTGCTGGCCCTTTAAGAGGGACTGCCTGAGTCTCCAGCAGCCTCTGTCACTCAGCCATTATTCCAGCTGGTTTTTACAGCCCAGAGTTACAGGAATTTCTCTTCCCAGCTCTGGAACCCTGGGCTGGGGGGCTGGTGTGGGACTGTGATTAAGAGAAAAAGAAAAATCCAGAAATACTGTTTTCCTTCCATGTGGAGTGATATCCTCCACTCAATTATCTGATTATGATCGTGAAAGAAGAAAGGTGGTCACATCCTGGCCATCCCCTTCTTTTCCCTTCTCTTTGGGATAAGCACTGCAGGAGCATACGCCCTGCCCTGGCAGGAAGAGATCTACCCAGCCACTGCTGCCTGTGATGGGAGTCAAGTCAGCCCGATTCTGGGGTTTGGCACTGAGTAGCCTGTTTTATCAGTAAAACAGATTATCTTTATTTTATTAGAGGCCTGGTGCATGAAATTTGTGCCCGGGGTTTGGGGGAGTCCCCTCAGCCCAGCCTGCACCCTCTCCAATCTGGGACCCCTTGGGGGACGTCTGACTGCTAGTTTAAGCCTGATCCTGCGGATGGGACCTAAACCGGCAGTTGGACATCCCTCTCACAATCCGGGACCACTGGCTCCTAACTGCTCACCTGCCTGCCTGCCTGATCACTTCTAACTGCACCCCCTGCTGGCCTGGTCACCCCCAATTACCCCCCTGCTGGCCTAGTTGCCCCCAACTGCCAACCCCCCACCAGCCTGGTCGCCCCTTACTGCCCCCCCCCTGCCAGCCTGGTGGCCCCCAACTGCCTCCCCCACCAGCCTGGTCACCCCTTACTGCCCCCCCCCCCACAAGCCTGGTCAACCCTTACTGCCCCCCTGCTGGCCTGGTTACCTCCAACTGTCCCCCCCCCCCGATGGCCTGGTCACCCCTAACTCCCCCCCCCCCTGCTGTCCTGGTTGCCCCCAACTGCCCCCCCTGTGGGCCTGGTTGCCCCATGCAGCAGCCTGCTATTCGGTCATTTGGTTGCCCCTCCCTAACCCCCCTGCCGGCCTGTTCGCCCCACGCAGCCTGTTCAGTTGTCCGTTCAGTTGCGATGGTCGCTTAGGCTTTTATATATATAGATTTTATTTTTCAACTGGCCCAGAACCTGGGTGGGAAAGCGGGGAGTTATTTATCAAGTGTCATCGGACTGTTGGGCCTCAGAGGGAGGGTAGGAGAGGGTGGGGGAAGAGGGGAGAGATCAACCAAGGGACTTGTGTGCATGCATACGAGCCTAACCAATGGTTAAGGACAACAGGGGGGTGGGGGCATCCGTGGGGAGGGGTGGGGGATGGGAAATGGGGGGATGAGGACAAATATGTGACACCTTAATCAATAAAGAAATTAAAAAAAAAGTGTCATCACTGCTCCAAATATTTATCTTTCAAGTTTGCAAATCTGAGCATGTTGTGAAAACTGCTTAGAAGTCTTCGATGTCTTCAAGATAAAATATTAATTCCTTAGCTTCACTTTCCTGTGTCACTTCTCACCACTTTCTCCAGCCCTCTCATCTTCCAAACATACCCAACCATTTACAGTTGCCTGACTTGACCTTGCACTTTATGCCTCTATACTGTCAAATAGGACACTTCCTTATCTTCCTCCCATCTTCCTTCAGCTAGCCAAATATTCATCATCTGCCTTCCTCTCTCTCTAAAAAGTCAATCTACACTAATAAAAGAGAAAGATGCAAATTGACTGTACCTCAGTAAGGGGGAGAGATCAACCAAGGGACTTGTGTGCATACATATGAGCCTAATCAATGGACACAGATAACAGGGGGGCGGGGCATGACTGGGGGGTAGGGGATGATGGGGGGATAAGGACACATATGTAAAATAATAATAATAATAAAATAAAATAAAAAGAATGTGTGAGATAACCGGAACCATGAGAACACCTGAGAACGTCTTTCCTGCCATGCTAGCAGTCATCAGCAAGACGGTAAGATTAACTGGGGCTAAAGGGGAAGTATTTTGGACTTATGTTTCTAACCCTTCATGGGTTGGAGCCTTTAGATGGGCTGACACCCCCTCCCCCACTAATGTCACCAATAATACCAACACCTTGGTAATCCAGGAGGACCATGGGTGGGGCAAGGAAGTATAATTACACCAGGGTCGCCACCCAACTTCCCCTTTGTACGACACAAAATCAAACCACTGCTCCTTGGTGTGTAAAATTAAAGAGAGGTTTCTGGCTTGTGTGGACACCAAAGGAAGGGACTACCACTACTTGCTCCTGGGAGAGGTGCAGAAAATGTAACTAAGACCTTGTCTATACAAAAAGAAATTGATAGCCAGTTTGAAATGGAATTGCCATGGCCTAGAGCAAAGAATATCCATACATGATATTATTCTACAATGTCACTATAATTTTACCCAGATTTGTGTTACCCCCATTGCCTATAATAGTACCTCGCACCCTTGGGAATCATCAAAAAAATCATCTTTTTGGTGCTTGGAGACAAAGGTAACACATCTCTTGATAGTTTAGAATTACAACAGCATAATGTACAATTATCCCAAACAAACTTACAAACCAATTCTTTGAATGTCTGGCAGCAATTTAAAAACAATGTGAAAAGATTTAATCCCTTCCACAGTGCAGAGGGCCACCTGGGAAGGCACCTGAGCATTCTATATTGGCACCTCTTGCCCTTTTGGCCAAGAGGGACCCTCTTCGCGCGGTCCAGTTGCCCACAGCTGTTGCCTGAGCTTTCTGTTCATGCCGAGGTTGAAGCATCATGATAGCTGGTACCATGGATCTGTTTCTTGCCAAGTGGGGTGAGCTGGGCCCTCCCTGGAGAAGAAACCTGGGTTCCCCAAGATATGTGATCAATGCTGGGGCCTCGCCAGCAGGCGAGGGGATCCCAAGGCAGGTGCTGGGCATGGAGGCCATGGGGGCATAGGATACAAAGGAGACAGAACCGAACCTCACATCACCCTGCTTGGCCCCGGAGGATGGCTGGTTAGCCAGAGATGGGTAAGATTCCTCAGGGAAGGAACAACCTAAGACAGGCACAGTTGCAGAGGGGCCATCAGGAGAGAACTTGGGGGTCAACAAAGGTGGGGCACAGACCCTCACCCCACCCAACTTTGCAGGGGCCTGAACCTTCATCTCTTCTGAGGGAGGTCTCCTGCCCCCATGGCTGCTTTGCTTCCCATGCACAGCTCAAATCGGGACCCAGGTAACAAACAGAGACTTGGCCGACAGCAGATGCCCTCTCACTATAACAAGACTTGTTTGAGATGTCTTGTAGCCATGGCGTGGGGAAGTGGGTCTTTGATATCCAAATCCAGCCTAGGACCAGGAATGCTCAGGGCCTACTCAAGAAGGCAAATAATCCTTTCCACTAATATACACAGGGTAAAATAAGATTGTTGTTAGAGTGTTGATTTTGACAGGAGAATAGTAGTCAAGTCCTCAGAGTAATTTAAATTGACTAATTGAAACAAGCAAATATTCTAGAAAAACTGAATGTACTGTACCAAAAGCTGTTCTTAAAGTGTTAACAAGAATTTTGATTGGCAATTCATCTCATGGTAAAATTGCATAACATGTAATGACCTAAAGCAGTCATATTTTAGTGCAAAAAATTAAAATGTAAAAGCTATCAAGACTACATTATAAAATTCCCAAAAGCCTCCTAATATTTAAATTTTAAAAAAGGGGGTGATAGCAGAAGAATATCATATAAGGAAAAATATCCTGTAAGTAAATTACATCTAGAAAATTTTTACTTTAGAAAATTAAGTTTAATCTGTAATGCTAACAGCAAGAAACCCATGAAAAAAACACATGGTCTCAAAACAAGCCAGAAGAAAAGCATTTGGGCAAAAAAAAAAAATGAAAAAGGACCCCAAGTCAAATTTATAGAAAATATTCCTTTACTAACTTTTGGTCGAGAATATGTTTGTATATTTTCAGAAAATAACTCCAAGACCATGTGGATTCCTGCAATAGAGAGGAATTGACAGGACTGCTCCAGCCATGAAGACAGAAGAGAAACAGTCCAGAGATGGAAGACGCTGATGTGGCCTTCCCATACTAGCAGACAGCAGTTGTGCACCGCTGAAGGATGCCCAGAACTAAACCAGAGACGGTTGGACCTGCATCACTACCATTTGTCCACCACCCAGAACTGAAATATCATTGCTGACATGTACACATAAGGAAATGTTCGACATTGAAATTGAGACTCAAAAGAACTGTTGGCACAGAAAGAAACTCACTACAGACTGATTCATTTACCTCCCAGCAAATAACCATTATGGCTTGTCTCATTTTCAGTTCTTATAAGTGTATTTCTTGTATCACATGATCTCATGCATCTAAGGGAAATAATGAACAACATAAGCTGAAGAACAAAAACAGACCTGGCAACAGGGAAGCATCAACCAGACTGTCAAACCTCAGAGGGAAAGCAGGGGAGGGGAGGGGAAAGGGGGAGATCAATCAAAGGACTTGTATGCATACATATAAGCCTAACCAGTGGTCATGGACAACAGGGGGGTGGGGGCATACGTGAGGAGGGATTTGGGATGGGAATAGGGGGGTGAGGACAATTATGTGACACCATAACCAATAAAGAAATTTAAAAAACAAACAAACAAAAAAATTTTTTAAAAAAGTCAATCTACACTAATAAAAGAGAAAGATGCAAATTGACTGTACCTCTGCTACGCCCACCAGCCAATCAGGAATGAGTATGCAAATTAATCTGAAAAGATGGCAGCGGCCCCACCCCCCAGCCACTCCGAGCCTGTGGGAGAAGCTGCCCACCCCGCAGTCCCCGGGCACCAGTACCTCGGGCTGGCTGTGGCCCAGGAGACAGAGACGCCTCCCACCCCGTGGCCCCAGGCGCCAGCACTTGCAGCTGCAGCCCAGGCGAAGCCACCTGCCCACCATCCCCTGTGGCTGCAGTCGGCCTGGACGCCTATGGCTGACCAGAGGGAGGGAATCCTGGGTCCCGGGTGTGCGGCCGAGGCAGAGGTGATTAGGGACAATCAAGCCAGCAGGGGAGCAGTTAGGGACGATCAGGCTGGCAGGCAGTCCAGTTTGTGTGCTCAATGCCCAGTAGGAGTTGTGTAGGAGGCAGCCAATCAATGATTCTCTCTCCTTTTCCCTTCCTCTCTGAAAAAAAAAAAAAAATATATATATATATATATATATATATATATATATATATATATATATATATGCAAATATATTTTTTGAGAGACTTAATGAAAAAAACTTAAATTTATTAGATACTAAAATGTTATAATTCTAAAGAAAAACATAATTCTAAAAATATTAAATACAAAAATGCAATGGAGGGTCACAACACTGCATAGATAATGTTAACATAGAGCAACAAAATAGCACAAGTAGCCTGGAGATAAACCTTATTGTTGATATATGATGAGGAGGCCATTAGACTGAGGTGGTTCTAGTACCTTAGCAGCCTAACCAAACCAAAGCCAGCAAATGCCTTAAAGTTAAGAAATAAAAAACTAAGGGCAACCAGTCACAAACAGGCAACTAGGCTTTTCCAAATAAGGTAAATACTCAAGTTCTTGCCAAAGTTCCCTTGATTTGCTCCCACCTTTTCTCTATGTAGGTCCTCCCCATAGCTCCTATTTGTGGAGCACTCCTAGCCCCTCCCCACTGGGCACTGCCACATTCAGATAGATTGGTGCTCAGTAAACTCTTACAAATTTTAATATGCCCAACTCGACTTATCTTTAAACATGAGAAAAACATCATAAATCAATAAAAAATGAAACAATATTCACTAATGATGTTGGAAAAATTGGTTATTAATTTGAAAGCTAGCAACAGTTCTCCCTGACTTTTACTCCTTCTTTCCAAGAGATTTTTATAAGCTCTTAAATGCCTTTATTAAATCCTTGTTTGAAATACTTAGAGTATTTTCTGTTTTCTTATTTGAATCTAAACTGATACATTTCTAGAAAAATATCTTCTTTTATCTGTAAATGTAAATATTATAATACCACACAAGAAATTGCTTTTAAAGTTAAATGGATTTAGACACTTGCTCCATAGCTGAAAAAGTACGCGTACCTGTATCCTTAACTGGACTCTAGGGGGCAGCAGAGATTTATTCACACAATCAAAAGTTACATCTTTTTTTTTAAAAACTTACCTTTATTGTTGAAAGTATTACAGAAGTCCCTCCTTTTCCCCCATTGACCTCTTCTAGCCTGCACCCCAAAGCTGCATCTTAACCAAAAGTGTACACTTTGGTTGTTCTTTTCAATGCTCTTCTGCTCTTTCTTATGACTAAGCCTTAATTAACAAACTGGGTGGCCAGGATTAGGAAGGTTGTCTGAGGCCATGCCAAAAAGCCAAAGCAAAGATTCAAATAATCACGTTTGTGTCATTAAACCAATTCTTAAAGTAGATAAGCCAACTAACCACAACTAACATACTGTTGGCTAAGCATACTTAACCAGCACATATTAGTATGAAAAACTGATGACTATAAAGCACTTAAATCATTTTAGGACTTTCTACTCCTACAAGTACAAAAAGTATAAATAAAGAACCAAAGTCACTTAGCCACATTTTTAGAAAATTTCATTCACATTAGAAGTATGTCAGTATCCCAGAAATTGTTGAAGACAAAAAACTACGAAAGCATGTTCAAAAATTCATGGAACTCTGATGTAAACAACAAAAATTCTGGGTAAGGTAAGTAAAATGCACCTAGAAGCTGACAAAGTAAGGGATGCTTGGGCCAAAATTAAGTGAATGTAGAAATCCAGGGAAGTATGAACAACATTGACAGATCTGGCCTTCACTCTAGAGCCGTGGTCGGCAAACTGCGGCTCACGAGCCACATGCGGCTCTTTGGCCCCTTGAGTGTGGCTCTTCCACAAAATACCACGGCCTGGGCGAGTCTATTTTGAAGAAGATATGAGTTAGAAGAAGTTAAAGTTTAAAAAATTTGGCTCTCAAAAGAAATTTCAATCGTTGTACTGTTGATATTTGGCTCTGTTGACTCATGAGTTTGCCGACCACTGCTCTAGAGCATTGCTAAACGAGGTAAATTTCAACTTTGGTTTACACCTCTTTACAGGCACAGGGAAGATAAATTACCCAGTTCCTCCTCAGCATGTCAGTTCTAAGTAAGATTGAGACACCTAAGGTAAGGTGACCAGACGTCCCACTTTTGGCGGGACAGTCCTGATTTTTAACAATTTGTCCCGCGTCCCGTGGCATTTTTTTTTCACATTTTATTTTATTTATTTTATTTTTTTTCATTTTTTTATTGAGGTATTATATGTGTACATATCTTACCATTACCCCCCCCACCCCACACCCATACATGCCCTCACCCCCCAGAGTTTTGCGTCCATTGTTTATGCTTATATGCGTGCATACAAGTCCTTCGTTTGATTTCTTATCTCCCCCACCTCTCCCTAACTTTCCCCCTGTAATTTGAAAGTCTGTTTGTTGCTTTACTGTCTCGATTTTTGGAAAGAATGCACGACAAGCTAGGGAACTGGTGGGAGAACGGGAAGGGAATATACGGTTTTCAGCGGCCATGTGGCTATTTAGCCAGGATATGAGTTTTATATTATTTTTGTTAATTTTATAATGTTAAACTTTTTTTTTTAAAATATATTTTATTGATTTTTTACAGAGAGGAAGAGAGAGGGATAGAGAGTTAGAAACATCGATGATAGAGAAACATCGATCAACTGCCTCTTGCACAACCCCTACTGGGGATGTGCCCGCAACCAAGGTACATGCCCTTGACCGGAATCGAACCTGGGACCTTTCAGTCCGCAGGCCGACGCTCTATCCACTGAGCCAAACCGGTTTTGGCTAATGTTAAACTTTAATAATAACAAATAATTGTTGAGAACTGATTATCGAGAACTGCTTATCAAAGTTCACATTGTTGATCAGTTGTTAGAATTCGACCACCATTGTTTGGACTTAATGAACAATGGCATTTTTTGGGATTGGCAACGACGAAAACATTTTGTAACTGTCTCTCAGATGATACACATCGTACTGCATGCTAGTAAGCTAGTTAAACAAGTGATGTCATTACAAATCAGCTATTCAGATAATTTAGGTAAGTAATTTATTTATTTCATAAATACATAAATTTTCTTGAATTTAGCAGACAGTACTCATATTATTTATATTTTATAGTGGCGGCAAAAAGTCTAGCGCCGGCCTTGAAAGTGACACGACTTACGTTACGGCAAATTCAGAGGAAAAATAATACAAGTTAGTATTGTTATTATTTAGAAAGAAATATAGGATTAAAATAATTTTTAAAATATAGTTACTTTAATAACAATCAAATTAATTTAATTTATAAACTAACAATAAAATATGTTCATGTAATTATGTACCTACTTACTGTGTTTTTAAGCAATATGTATATAATAATTTATAATTTTAAATTATTTTTTTTGATTTTTAACATAATGAATAAGAAAAGAGGATGCAAATTCAACGATGATCTAAGAAGTGAATTTCCTTTTATTAAAAAAACCAAAAGCAATTACAATATAGACCAAATTTTTAATCAAGAACCCCCCCGCCCCCCGGGCCGAAACCGGTTTGGCTCAGTGGATAGAGCATCGGCCTGCGGACTCAAGGGTCCCAGGTTCGATTCCGGTCAAGGGCATGTGCCTTGGTTGTGGGCACATCCCCAGTAGGGGTGTGCAAGAGGCAGCTGATCAATGTTTCTAACTCTATCCCTCTCTCTTCCTCTCTGTAAAAAAATCAATAAAATATATATTTTTAAAAAAGAACCCCCCCTCTCCCCCCCCCCTCGCCATCAATGGTGTCCCGCTTTACCAATGTTAAAATCTGGTCACCTTAACCTAAGGGCTACCCTTCAATGTAAAAACAAACTAGAAGTAACCACTTTGAATGTTGTACCGCTTCTCCTCCATTGAAAGTGAAATTGCCTCTGCTGGAAACTTGGGTCCAAATATAGGGAGGGAAAAAATCTCTTGAGTTTTTTAAGCATAAGATGGCCCACACAGTTTTGAGGCCCAACTTCATACCTCTGGGTGGTTTAAAATACCTCAGGCTGAGGATTAGATTAAAATGGTTACAGATTCAGAAGTCTCACAAAGGCAAATATAAATATTCTCTAAACTATAACTCACTTCTATTCAAGGCCTCTAAGAAATTCCCACAAAAATATGAGTTCACAAAAATCATAAAACCCAAAAGTAAAAGACATATCATGAATGACAGCCAGCACTTATCAGACACTCAAAGATGGAAGTTATGGAAATTGTGAAACACAGAATATAAATAAAAAATATTAAAAATGTTTATAGAAATAACCACACTGAAATTATGAGCAAAGAGTATGAGCCATAAAAACAAAAATTAAACAACCAAGCACAGAGAGTCAAATAGAATTCCTAGTCATAAAAAACATAAGTGATATTTAAAAATTCAGTGAAAATGGATAAAATAGTAATAAAAATATTAAGGGGGTTTAAAATACCGGACAGCAACAAGGCATATATTATTAAGCCTTTATTCCAACTAATTCTTGAGTTTAAATGAAACAGACAAGGCCCTGGACAAATGTCTCACTATATCTAAATCAAAAGGAATAGAAAACCCAAATAGTCTTATAACCTTTAAGGAAATTGAATAAGTCCAAAATATGTCAATCAATCAATCTCTCCAGGCCCAGCTGGCTCCTCTGGCAGAAAAATTTCGAATCTTACACAAATGCTTCTAAGGAACAAAATGGGCATAACATTCCCAACTCATTTTGTGAAGCTGCCAGAACCCTGACAACAAACCCAATAAAGACGGGGGGGGGGGGGGGGGAGTTTGAGGGGAACTGAGGTGACCTCACTGATAAATGTAGATTTAAATTATCCTAAGCAAAATATTAACACTAAATTCAACAACAAAGTTTTTTTTTTTTTTTTTTTTTTTTTTTTTTTTTTGTGTGTGTGTGTGTGTGTGTGTGTAAAGCCCTGGCCAGGTAGCTCAGTCGGTTAGAGCACTGTCCCCATATACCAAGGTTTTGGAGTCAGAGCACATACAATTATCAACCAATGAATGCATAAATAAGTGGAACACCAAACTGATGTTTCTCTCTCTCTCTCCCTCTCCCTTTTTTTCCTTTCCCTCTAAAATCAATTTTAAAAATTAATAAAAAAGACATATTATGACCAAGTTGGGCTTATACAAAGAGAGGTTGATTTAACATTAAAAAATCAACTCATTTCACCACATTATTAATTATAAATAGGTTAAGAAAAAAAATAATATGGCCTCTCAGTAGATGCATAAAACTCACAATTTATAAAACAGAAATGTAGTCCTGATTTTCTTTAAAAGTCTCTTAGCAAAAGAAATAGCCTGAGAGTATCTACAGCAAGTACTATGCATAATGTTGAAACATTGTATCCATTCCCTGTAAGAGTAGATATAAAATAAGTATGCTTGCTGTCATCACTTTTATGAAATTGCTGACATTTGACCTTTTTGGCTCCCAAAGTGTCAATATTATAAGGTTCGACATAATAAAATTTGATAATAATGACAGATGTCTTAAGGGCACTTTATCATATCTGAAATTTGCAATCAAGAGACAGAAAGCTATACACTTAAATACTAAGATAGGATAATTAAGAGAGAGAAAAAGATACCAACACCAAGGAGTATTATGAATAGGTGGAAGTGTTTACTTAACAAATGCTAATAATGCAATATCATGTGCCAGGCACTCTTTAAGTGCTCCACAAAGATCAATTCATTTAATTCTCAGAACAGGCCTATGAGGCAGGTACTTTTGTGATCCTCATTTGACAGATAAGGAAACTGAGGCAGAGAGAGTCAATTCTTTGCCTGAGGTCACATAGCAATTAAGTGCAGTGTCAGGATTTGAACCCATATGTTCTGACTCTGGAGTTCTTTTTCTAAAACTTACACCATGCTGTCAACCACAATGCTGTAACTGTTCTGCCAGAACCATTAGAGAAGAACTTATCCAACAAATGTACTTAAGGCATTGCTTGTTGGTGTGAGTGTAGGGATACTGTCCCGACTATCTATTTATTGCTGCTTAACACATCTCCCCAAACCTATCAGCTTAAACAACAACTATTTATTATGTTCATAAACACTGTGGGTCAGGGGATTAGGGCAGGCACCGCAGACGGCTTCTCTCTGCTTCATAATGTCTGGGTGGGAAGAATGAATGGTTGGAGACTGGGTGACTTAAAGGCTGGACTCAGCTGGGCCTGTGCACCCAGTACCCCATGCAGACCCTCCAAACAGCTAGAGAGTCTCACACCATGGCAGCTGGAATCAGAGAGGGGAATCCAAAGAGCAAACATTCCAAAGGTATAAGGATGCATTTGCAAGGCTTCTTGCAACCTGGCCTCCGAAGTCGTGCAGCATCACTTCCTCCACACTCTGTGCTTATGACAAGTCACTGGGTCCAGCAGGATTCTGGGGAGGGGAATTATGCTCCACCTCTGGTGGGAGAGGAGCAAGGTAGCATTGCAGAAGAGCAGGTGTGGGAAGATAGTGTCAAGGCCATCTTTGGAAACACAATTGGGCATAGACTCAGAGAATGTTGACAGAGCAGTCTTCCACTCTGCCATCCTTAGCACATCCAAAGAAGTAATCTATCCCACAAATGTATTTAAGAAATTGCTTGTTGGTGTGAGTGTCTCAGTCCTTGGTTTTAGGTTGGCTGCATCAATTCCAAGCATCAGAAGGAGATGTAACAAGAAAAAGAAGGGTATTTCCTCCTATGAGTCTCCTTTAATGAGAGAAAACAACCTGCTCCCAAATGTCACAGCCAACTTACCTTCAGGTCCCATTGTTCAGGTGTCATGGGCAAGTGACCTTGTCCATGCGTATACCATAGCTGAAAAGGAAGTTGAGAAAGAAATTATTTAGCATTTTGTCTTGTACAGTAAGAAGGGCTTCTGCTAATTTTTTTTTTTAAAAAAAGGAGATTCAGAGTGCAGAATCTCAGAGGAAAGCGGGGGGAAGGGGGAATAAAGGTAATCAACCAAAGAACTTGTATGCATATATGCATAACCCAGGGACACAGACAATAGAGTGGTGAAGGCCTGGGAGGGGGGTGGGGTAAGGGTGGGGATCAATGGGGGGAAATGGGGGACATATATATTATTTTCAACAATAAAGATTTAAATAAATAAATTAATTAATAATAAATAAATAAATAAATGGAGGAGGTAAAATGACTGTTGAGTGACCAGCATCTGTCACAAATATAGGCAATCGTACATACATTTTGCAATTCTTCTTAAGTTGTTTAAGAGAAAATAGCCAGGTTTATTACACATGTACATACTAGGAGCCCGTTGCAGGAAGATTCCTGCAAGTGGCTGCCGCCGCCACCGCCCGCCCCGCCCGCAGTTTCCCTCTGGCAGCCGCCTTGCTTTCCGCTTTCCCTCCCTCTTCCTTCTATGCTGTCTTCAGTCTTCACTCCTCCCTCCCTCAGTGTATGCAAATTAACCGCCATATTTGTTGGGTTAATTTGCATACTCGCTCTGATTGGCTGTGGGCATAGCGAAGATACGGTCAATTAGCATTTTTCTCTTTTATTAGTGTAAATGGAAGTTCCATAAGAGTATGAGACCAGAGGGCAAATTGGGCAATTAAGGCTTATATGCCATTTTGAGCTGATTGCTAATTACGTACCAGGCACACTGCTAAGAGGCAGGGCATAGCAGTGAATAAGATAGACAACATCTGGCCCTCATAAGGCTTACAGTCTGGCACAGAACAGAGATTTATAATAAGCAATTATATAATTAAACACAAATGTGTTGTGCTATGAGAAGTGCACAATTTGCTGTAAATAAATGTTTCTTTATAGAATCATATTGAAATGAAAGAAAAGATTAATAACTACTCTAAGAGGTATAAGGTCTTTGCTAAACCTAAAGAGTAATCACTGAAAATCATGATTTTTCCATTACGAAGGGGAGTGAAGCACTGGTGTGGCAGACAGTGTCCTGGTCATTAGAAAAGTTACTCTATCAAGAGTCAGAGACTGTTCACTGGGATTTACCATGGACCGATGAACTCTCTCTTAAGACCATCTGACCTGCTTCTATCCAACTGCATGCTCACCATGCAATCTGGATTACTTCATCACCTGTCCAGGCACTTTGGATAACAGATTGGAATTCTCCAGTCTCTGAAAAGTTTTATCTGCTACCCTAACGTGTTGTTTTGTTAAATTTAATGTGAGCATGAACAATCTTAGGCCTAATCCCTCTTCAGGAGCCTGAAAATTGAGAAAACAGATCTTCAAAGGTAAAAACTGGACAACAAAAGGGGTTTTTATGGAAAATAACCTCACAGGGTGATCTAATCATAACTCTCTAACTGGGCAGGTCATAGAGATAGTCACACCCCAGGCTTTTATAACTTTTTAGTAAAGGGTTTATCTTTGCCTTAAGCAAGCTCCGTCCATTGTTTCTATGCATCTTGGTTAACATACCTTTGAAATAAACTTTAATCACCTTCAAGAAAGCACATAATCTCGTTAACTATCCTGCAATCCAATCCCCACCTTGCTTTTTCCCACCTCCAATAAATGTATAAATGAAGTTGCAAAACTGTTATGCTGCAGAGCATTTGAGATCTTGCTCCCCGGCATGTCATCAATTTTGCTCAAATAAACCCTTATAAAAACTATCTACAGGTTTGAACTTTTTTACGTTGACATAATTCAGGCTGGGAAGCCAAAGTGAGCCCCACTCTATGCACTTCCCAAGATATAAAGCTGGTCCTGCCCAGGACAGCACTAAGACCCACCTTGTACATTCCTCGGACTACAGCTATGGCATCTGACAACTGCTGATGGCAACATTTTCTTATTAATTCTTCATTCTGAAAACCAGAAATAAGTACAAGGAGCACCATGATATATTTCCAAAAACAACTCTCACACCTACTAGGGAGGAGCTCAATATAAAAATCATTCAAATCATCACAATCTCTTAAGAAATTCATTTTATTATTATTTCTCCTATGGTATAGCTCTTACAGCACATTCCATTTTTACTTACACTTAACCAAAAGCAATACTGTCCCTCTGGATACTTTGAAGATTTTATTTCATTTTACATATCAAAGTCTTTTTCGTATCTTCCTATAACTGCTTTTAAAAGTAGTGAAATCTGCCCAACCAGTGTGGATCAGCAGTTGAGCCTTGAACCAGGAAGCAAGAGGTCATGGGTTTGATTACCTGTCAGGGCACATGCCAGGGATGCAGGCTCTATGCCCAGTAGGGGGCGTGCAGGAGGCAGCTGAATGATGATGTGTCTCACCTCATGATGTTTCTATCTCTCTATCACTCTCCCTTCCTCTCTCTCTAAAAGTCATTAAAAAACATATTTCTTAAAATGTTATCAATTCATATCCTCTTTTGCTCCTTCTACTTTTTGAATGAGACAAACTCATGGAAAAAAATCTAGAGCAGCTAATCCATAAACTACTTATTTTCTGATCAAATAATTTAACCAGCTCTATTTAGGATAACAATGAAAGATACCAACTCTGATTCCAGCATGGACTGTAAACAACAATAGGGTTTAGAATCAGGCAGAATTAGATTTCAATATCATTGTGCCATTTACTATTATCTGTCTGCCCTTAAGCAAGTTACTTAACCTTGGTAGCTCAGTTTCCATATTTGTAGATCAGGGATAAAAGTATTTCCATTTAGGATTGTTAAGGGACTTGTGCTTAAAAGGCTTAGTATGGTACTTAGAATGGTGTGGTCATCAATAGATGGAGAGCAGTGAGTGAAGGCCTGGGGGGGTTAGAGGGAGGGGGTAGAGGGGGGAAAAGGGGGAACATCTGTAATAATTTCAACAATAAAGATAAAAATTTTAAAAATAAATAAAATCATTATCAGAAAAATTTTAAAAAACACCACAAAACAATAGATGGAGATGGGATTTTTGTTTTATAACAGATAAATAAGAGGGATTGATAATGACAGATAAGTATGCAAATTAATTTGACCATAGATTTTAAGAAATTCCTCAAAGCAGCAGAGTTTTCATGCCTTTATCTCCAAATGAGCCATTAAAACACAAAGAAGATCATATAAAATTGTTGCTAAGAGTCAAATCTCAATCATCAAGCTCTCTGGCCTGGAACCCAAACTGGTGATCCTGAGTAAGTTAATTAACATTTCTGTGCTTCAGTTTCCTCATCTATAAAAAAGGAATAATAATAATGCCTATTTCATAAGATTAATGTGAGGATTAAATAAATTTGTATACAGAGTACTTAGAAAAGTTCCTGACACATGGTAAAGCTACATGTATTACACGGCTATATGTAGCTCTGTGAAGCTGTTATATGGGACACAGCATATACAAATTATGTTGCCGTCAAAAATTGCTAAGTTCAAAATTGTAGTACATACATGTCTAAGCACAAGATCAGTCTACACACAAAATAAAGGTAATGAAACAAACAAACAAACAAACAACAACAAAAAACACAAAGGAAATTAGAGACATTCTACCTGTTGATAATGTCTTTCGACTGTTAGAATCCTGTCATGTAGAACAGCAAAGAGATTGAAAGACTCCTCTTTAATCCGGTCCTCAAACTTCAACTGAAGCAATTCTTTCAGGAACCCAAAATCTACCTGAAGGGATCTAATAGTCTAAAAACAGAAAAACATACATTATTGTAGAGAGTAAGGGATTGTGACGCCATGCCGGGTTCTGGGCATATAACCTGGGTACCTGACCTGGTCAGGAGATTGTCCTGCCTTTTAAGATTATCTGTCAAATACTCTTTATATTGGGAATTCCAATTAATCTGCTAAAGGAATATAAACTAATGGAATAAGGGAGAAGAAGTTCCTAGTGTTATAATAAGAGACTAGGAAAATTCTGGAACAAGTGGAATAGGGAAACTAAGATAATTAAACAGCAGTTTGCAGCCACCTAGTAAATCCTATCTTCCCTAAACCAAGGATACTTCTCTCCAACCAGAGGGTTAAATCACCATACTCAGGGAAACTAAAAAACAGAAATCCAATTAACTGCCATTTGCCAACCACACCCAAAGACAAACAAATTAAGAGAATAAATCCCCTATTGGTACAACAGCATAAAGCTGATGAATGTTCCATTGCTCCACCCCTAGGATCTCCCCTAAACACCCAGCCTTTAAACCCCTGAAAATGAAGGTCCCAGCGTGCTCTCTCTCAGGAAAACACTCTGTGTCATTCCCCTCCTGCTGGGGTTCTTGTTCTGTCATCTAGAAGGGTTCAGGAATCTGGAGAAAGGCTATATGTAACTTAAGTAAGAATCTAGAGATGAAAGATAATTTTGAAAGGCATTGGGGGTCAGAGGAGCCCAGCTAAAGAAACTAAGTTCTCCTTGTCTCAGGACCCCTTGCTTTTTATTAACACAATTTGTCCTAAGGCAAGGTGGAGATATACACTTTAAAGGGTAGGGTTTCATCTACAGAGTCCATTGTCGGGTTGGAAGAATTACCTGCGGCTGTTCAGGAGTTTGGCCAACAGGAGGCAATAACATGTAGATTAAGATGCCCTGAGCTGTCTGGCAGCAAACAATCAATTTAATGCATCCTTTTCAGGTTTGGGGAAATGCCTTTAGCCATTCCAGCAGGCGATAACATATGTGACTCAGCCCTTGTTGAGTCCCCAAGTTCCATCAACCATTCAATGAAACTCTTGCAGTTATGACATGCTGGAATTGGCTTCCGGCACCCTCCCCTTCTCCTTCCCCCACAAGCATGTATCTCCTAAACTCTAAGGGACCCCACAAGACTTGCAGTCAGGGGAGCAATGGGCAGCAGCAGCTCATCCCATGCTAACCCCCTGAACCTGTCTCCAAGGCTCCCTTTTCTCGGACTTCCCAGTGAGCCAAGGCAGCTCAGTGTAGGCCAGTGATGGCGAACCTATGACATGCGGGTCTGCACTGACACGCGTAGCCATTTCTGATGACATGCGGCCCCTGAGGATGAAACATTTGCTGCTCCCGAGGATGAAACATTTGCAAAATAATGTTTTTTCCTCAAAGTGACACACTTCCCGAGTTATGCTCAGTTTTTTGGCGAAGTTTGACACACCAAGCTCAAAAGGTTACCCATCACTGGCCTAGGCTCTCCTGTAGCCCTTCCTTCTTTC
The DNA here is from genome assembly GCF_951640355.1 of Cnephaeus nilssonii. Classification (NCBI taxonomy): domain Eukaryota; kingdom Metazoa; phylum Chordata; class Mammalia; order Chiroptera; family Vespertilionidae; genus Cnephaeus; species Cnephaeus nilssonii. Next base: position 20,349,338 of record NC_137072.1, on the reverse strand, counting down.
ACTGTCTTAAGTATATTTTTTGCTGTGGTCAGTAAATTCATGCTTGCTTTTCTATACTTTGTCTCTTGATTGAAATCTTTCCTTCAAGAAGACTAGAACCGCCCCAGCCAGTTTAGCTCAGTGGATAGAGCTGTGGACTGAAGGGTCCTTCCTCAGTTGCAGGGTCAATCCCTGGCTCTGGTCCTGTCCTGGGCATTTGTGGGGGGCAACCAATCAATATGTCTCCATGTTTCTCTCTGTCTTTCCCTTTCACTCTCTCTAAAAATCAATGGAAAAATATCCTCGGGTGAGGATTAACAGAAAAATAAAAAGACTATAACCAAGGCCTCCATGTCCCACAGGTAACACTAGTAATTTACTCTCATACAGAATAAAGTGCAATGATCCTCTGTCATACCTCAAAGGTATAATTCCCAAGATGTGATTTTCAGATCAGAAAATCACATTTGTTATGAATCCACTAGCCAACCACTTAAATATATAACCAGTATATTGATTAGTTTCCATTTGGGGTTTTTTGTTGTTGTTGTTTGGGTTTTTTATTGTTAATCCTCACCCGAGAATATTTTTTTCCATTGATTTCTTTTTTAGAGAGAGTGGAAGGAAAGGGGAGAGACACACAAAGAGAAACATCGATTGGTTGCCTCCTGCCCTGATGGGGCCAGGGATTGAACCTGCAACCCAGATATGTGACTGAGGGAAGCGGGGACAGACGATGCTCTTACCATTGGGCAAAACCGGCTAGGGCTAATTACGATATGTGATCATCAAAACACAATGTGTTTTTGTTTTCCACCATTCATTTGAATATATTCCTAGGTCATCTGCTCCTGAATGAAAACTTCAGGCAAGTCCATGACTTTTTGTTCATCCTTGGGAACAGAAAGTCCTACCATCACCCAAATCACAGCCTCAAAGTAGCTTTTGGAATATGACCACTATGAGTTAACATGACCACTTCAACTTCACTCATAGACAAGGCTTCTTTCTTCCTGTACTCCAAGCTAAAGACAGTCATTGGCAGCTGCCTGTCTTCAAGGAAAAGAGTGTGATTCACTCTTGAGTTCTCCCTCACCTCTTCTCCCACACTCAGCTGCTGTGTCTCCAACATGGACAAGGCAGAAGGGATAAAGGAGCATTGCCGCTCCTACCTGGTGGGGAGGGTGGCAGGTCACCCAGGACTGGCAGGTAGGGGGAACTAACTCTTCTTCCCTTGGGCACTGACATAGCTTCTCTAGAGATTCCCACGGCCAGGACCCTCTCCTATGGATGCATGTTGACTTAAGCAAATGCTTCTCTACTCTGGTGACCATTGTTACTCCTTCTTCAGCTCCTATGAATCTGGGGTTCTCCTTTCCCTTTTCTCTGCTATTGGGTGTCCTCTGTCCTTCTAGATCACTCTTCTGGATAGGACCCAGAATGACCCCACATTAGCTAACATCCCCCCGCCCCCTCTCTCTCTCTCATAGACCACATATGGTCCATGGAAAACAGTCACACATCCCTCACCTCAACCACTCTGAAGTGTAGACTGATCCCAACTTAGCCATGCCATCTTCTTGTCACAGCCCCCTTTAACTTCCTTACACACGGATCAAGCACAATACAGCAAACACTTCAAGTTCCATTGAAGCCTGCCTTACTAGCTGTCAGTTGAGGAAGATCACATCTGCTACCCTCTCCCCGACAAAGATCATAGCAATAGTGTTTTCTTAAGAAACCACTTCAACAATTTTCCTCTTCATCTCCTGATCCCCTTTTTCATTACCCTTGATCTGATTCAAGAGCTAAGAGTCACTGATCTTATGTGCAACACTTCCTTTGAAAAGTCTACAAATGGGATCTAACTCACACTCACTTTGGAATTTGACACGTGGTATTAGCATCTTGGGAAGAATCTCATTTTAGTATCCTCATACTCTGTGCAGGGTTTCATTTTACAGGTGAAGATATCAAGGCTTCGAGAGGTTAAGTGACTAACTAGTCTAACTTTATGTGGCCAGTAAGTGGAAGGCCCAGATCTGGACAGACACTGACTCATATTCCTTTCTCTTTATATCATGCTGTCAACTTATAAAGCATTTGGTCTTGCCCTGCCAAGGCATTAGGGGTGAGTTAATGAAATGTTTGGCCAAATATAGCAGCTAATTTTCAAGTTGATAATTTTGTATGACCCGCAAATGATATTATAAACATCCAAATGGCCTGTGGCAGAAAAATGGTTCCCCACCCCTGTTATAAAGAGTACTATGTTGAGGAATCATTAAAAAAATATATCCTAGAGCAAGTGAAGTCTTAAGAAACTCCTTAAATTGCAGGAACAAGCCGAGATGACTTTGTCTTAAGAACCAGCCCAGGTGTGCTCTTCTGAATAATAAATTTAATTAAGAAATAAGTTAAAAAAAAAAAAACAGCCCTTATAGACTACTTGTTCTGAAGAAAGGAGGCACAGGGATCCTGGTGTGGTCAGACAAACTGCTGCTGAACCACTGACTCCCACAGATACTGTAAACTCAGATATAATATGACCAAAACACAACCAACAACTCGAAGATGCTGGAGAATAAAAAGGAAGGGGGTGGGCGGGAGAAGGAGGAAGAAGTGGAGTGGTAGACAGTGCATGGGAACTGTGTCTTTAAGAAGGTGACCCAAAGCTGCCACACAACATTTCCATCTAAATTCTACTGATCAGAACTTAGTCGTTTGGACATTCCTAGTTGCAAGAGAATACAGTTATAAACTTTCCAGAAGGCATTAAAAAAGACAACAAATTGGCAAGTATGTAGGAAAAGGGACAGCGTCAGAAATTACTAGTGGGAGTGCAAATAGGTGCAATCTCTATGCAGAACAGTTTGGCAATGTCCTTAAAATGACTAATGCATACATCCTCTGATTCAGAAATTCCACTTTTAAGAATTTACACCACATGTCTGGCCAGCATGGCTTAGTGGTTGAGCATCGACCTATTAACCAGGAGGTCGTTTGATTCCCGGTCAGGGCATATGCTGGGATTGCAGGCCCAATCCCCAGTGTGGGGTGTGCAGGATGTAGCCGATCAATGATTCTCTCTCATCATGGATACTTCTATCTCTCCTTATCTTTTCCTCTCTGAAATCAATAAAAACATATATATATATATATATATATATATATATATATATATATATATATATATTTAATGTCCATGTCTGGCTGGTTTGGCTCAGTGGATAGAGCATCAGCCTGCAGACTGAAGGGTCCCAGGTTCGATTCCAATCAAGGGCTCATGCCCAGGAGGCAGCTAATTAGTGATTCTCTCTCATCATCGATGTTTCTACTGCTCTCTCCCTTCCTCTCTCTGAAATCTATAAAAATATATATATTTTAAATGTCCATCAATAGGGGGATAGCTAAATAAATTATGCATTTTATGATATGATGTACTTGTGAAATATGGAATGATTTTCAAGTTCTATTGTTAAGTGAAAAACCAGAAACAAAATACATAAGAGTATTTATAGTAGTAGTATGCTATCCCATGTGACAGTTTTATTGACTAGCGATTTTAATATTAACCCTTGATATCTGATATATATGAAATGTTTTATTTCTTTTTTGTTTGTTTTTTTAAATATATTTTTATTGATTTCAGAGAGGAAGGGGGAGGGACAGAGAGATAGAAACATCAATGATGAGAGAGAATAATTAATTGGCTGCCTCCTACAGGCCCCCTACTGGGGACTGAGCCCACAACCCAGGCATGTGCCCTTGACCAGAATCGAACCCAGGACCCTTCAGTCTGCAGGCTGATTCTCTGTCCAATGAGCCAAACCATCTATGGAAAATGTTTTATTTCTTTACAATCAAAAAGGTCCCCCCAAAAAATGGGTCCAAAGGAACTATTTGACAAAACTGTATGTTGGGTAACACAGTTATTCATTATATTGTTCTCTACATTCTACAATTTTTAAAAAGTATTATACATAGAGAATGTTCACAGATGTCAAAAGAATTCCAAAGAGAGTAACAAAATATCTCATTAAACAACATATATAAGCACAACATGAATATTACATAATTATAAGTTTTGGTTCATATTGATAATTTTTAAAAGCACAACTGTCATCTAATTCAGTTTGTAAAAGATGCTAATATTTTAAATTTTTTGATCATTTCAATTCTGTCATGGAAAGAGACCTAAAGGCAATGAATACTTTTAAAAATCATTCCAGAAGTTTCAAATTAATCCAGATTACCTGCACTAGTTTTTGTGTAGATGAGCTTAGCTCTTTTAATGGCAAAATTTCACTGGAATCCGTTTGAGTAGCACGGTCTGTGCTGAAAAAGCCAACTTTCAAATCATCTGATATGTTACGTCTGAAAAAAAAAAAAGAATATTAAATGTGTTTTATGTAGTAGATATTTTCTTAAAATATGTATTAGTGAGTATATTTTTGTGTAAATCACATTATGTTTTAAAGATTCAAAGGGGTTGATAAAGTGAGGAAACCTCTGAATTATCTATTGATAATTTGAGGTTTCACCAGGACTCTGCTGGATTATCCAATTCTCTGGACTGTGGCATTTTGCTCCACTGATACTCATTTCCATTTTCTGAGATATTGTAATTAGCTAATCTATATAATAAAGTGGTAATATGCAAATTGACCCTCACACCCTCACAAGATGGCTGCCTACAACTAGGCCGGCAGGAGGGTTAGTGAGGGTGACCAAATGACTGAACATCAGGCTGCATGGGGTGACCAGGCCAATGGGGGGGCAGTTAGGGGTGACCAGGCTGGCAGAGGGGGATAGTTGGGGGCAACCAGGCCGGCAGGGGGCACAGTAAGAGGTGACCAGGCCAGCGGGGGGGTTAGTTAGAGGTGAGTGGGCTGGCAGGGTGTGGTGCAGTTGGGGGTGACCAGGCCAGCAGGAGGGGCAGTTGGGGCAATTGGGCCGGCAGGGGGGGCAGTGAGGGGGCAACCTGGCTGTCAGCGAGAGGCAGTTAGGGGTGACCAGACCGGCAGGGGGGAGCAGTTAGGGGTGATCAGGCTGGCACGCAGAGGCAGTGAGGGGTGATCAGGAAGACAGGGGGGGCAGTTAGGGATGACCAGGAAGGCAGGCAGGTGAGCAATTAGGAGCCAGCGGTCCAGGATTATGAAAGGGATGTCTGACTGCCGGTTTAGGCCCGATCCTGGGGATCCTGGATTGGAAAGGGTGCAGGCTAAGCTGAGGGGACCCGCCCCTCCATGCATGAATTTCATGCACTGGGCCTCTAGTTTATTAATATTAATAATAGGAAGAGAGCAAAGGGGAGGCTAGACATTATAAACACGGTCATCTGGGCAGCTTCACGCTCCCCAGGGAACCCCGCGGTCCACTCCTTGCAGATCACAGGGGAAAGGGGTCCAGCAAAGGTGCTTGTTTGTCAGTCTAGCCTGAGGAACAATGAATTGGCTAGGGGGTGGACCCCATCAGAAGTGCATAAAAACTAGTTAAAATCCCCAAAGAGTTCCCTCTCTCTTGCGTTGGTTCTTGTTCTTGCTTGCTCTGTGACCTGTACTTGTCCATTGGCTCGCCCGTTCTTCCTCCATAGCCATGCGGCCTTATGCAGCCACATGACCCAGGGCCATGCAGACCCCACCCACAGGATGCTGCACTGGACTGGACTTTAATATGGAGCAGAAACTATGGGCAGTGGCCTTTATTCCAGCCCTGCTCAAGACACAGTTGGACTTCCTCCATGGTGAGAGGGAGTGAGATGGGACCTTGGAGGGGAACCCCCTTAACTTTACATCATCAGTAAAGCTTTACTGAAACCCCATCCTGGTGTGGCAGCCTCAGGACATTATTTTATTTGCGGCACTCTAAGAACTCCACTTCCAATGATAACAATTTCGATTTAAAAGCCCCATTTTAGTATATCATCTACTGTTTTGTGTGTGCTACCACTTGAAGTCATTATAAATTATGCACAGGAATGTCAAGTGAGAATACTTTAAGACAGTGGTTCTGTGATCTGAGGTCCCCTGGGGCTCCAAGACACTCAGAGAATCCACAAGGTCAAAATTATTTTCATAAAAACATTAAGATTTTGTTTGCTTCTTCCATTTTTATTCTCTCACAAGTGATGAGTGGAGTTTCCCAGGCTACAGGTTATGTGACTGCATGGCAGATTGAATGAGAATTCAGCTATCTTTCCTTAAGCCAGATATTGAAAAGACTTTCAAAAATGTTAAAAAAAAAAAGTGACACTAGTTTCATTAAAGTCTTGTTTTGAAAAATACAGTTTGTTTTCCTTTAAAATGTGTTACTTATATTAACACAGAATTGACTTATCATTATTTTAAATAAATTTCTCCTTTTAGATGTGTAATATGATAACTGAATAGAGAGAACCTAAATTTTAAAGCTCTTTGAGGTCCCTAATAATTTTTAAGATCGTAAAGAGGTCCTGAAACCAAAACTTTGAGAACTGCTTCTTTGCAATGATCATGTAACTGTACTGTATTTGATTTTCAAACTCAATTCTTGAAAAATCTGAGCAGGGCAGAAGCAAGTATTTGTACACTCCTCCTACAGAGCTTTAACGACAGGCATCTCAAACAGTAACCCGAAGGCCAATATTCTGGATGCAACCTCTCTTTTAGAGATTGATCAAACTTACCACAGCTATCAGTTTCTAAAATGTCAGCTAGCCCTGACAGTGTGGCTCAGTGTTTGAGCATCAGCCTATGAACCGGAGGCCAGGTTTCAATTCATGGTCAAGGCACATACCTTGTAGGGAGTGTGGGGCATGCAGGAGGCAGCCAATCAATGATTCTCTCTCATAAGTGATGTTTCTATCTCTCTCCCTCTCCCTTCCTCTCTGAAATCAATAAAAATATATTAAAAAATAAAATAAAACATCAGCTAAAAAAGAAATCCATAAGAGCCCAGTAGAATTATCAGACTTTCAGTGCCAGCTCCGAAGACAGGGTGTCTGCGCTTCTGTCCTACACGGGGGTAAGAGGGAAGAGGTTTCCCGTGTGACTCTGGACATTGCCACACGTGGAAATGATGCCAAGAACTGCCACGGTCATCTAGTGACCACAAGAGGGTACAGCCAGAGGGGCAATGCCAGGGCGTAGATGAGTTTTTAAAAAGATGGAAATAATTTTGACTGTTGACTTTGTTTAGCCATTGACTCAACTCTCTCTCTGTAAAAATCAATGAAAATATATCCTTAGGTGAGAATTATATATATACATAGTGTCCCCAAATAGGTATACACACATTTTGAGTGCTTATCAAGGCAGTGTTTATTAAAATACACTTCACTTTAAAAATTGCGCTATCAGCTATTATAGTATGTATACATTTTGGGGGACACCCTGTATATGTACTGATGCTAGACCTCATCAACAGTATCATCTGGGCAGGGAGGGAGCATCAGTAATGTACCTCTTAATGCCAATGAAAATATCTAGTGTTTGTCCATAGAAAACTGTATTTTAGATTTGGTTTAATTCATTGCAGGGGCCTATGTTTTTCTCAAGAACACAGTACTGTTGGGAGAGAAAATCTTGGGCCCTGAGTGTCTCTGCACATTCTTTTTGGCCATGCCAAGAATGCAAAGCCCTGGCGGTGCTTTCCGCAGCCATTCTCCAGAGTGTGTTCACAGTGAGCACCCTTGAAAGAGGACATGACATTTTCCTTCTGCAAAACAAAATGTCTATGGTGTCAGGGATGGAGCTCAACAACATGGTCTTCCCCTTTCCAAGGCAGGCCTGGCTGAGGCAAGCATTAAGTGTCTAATCAGTCAACAGCAAAGATCAATGCTGAGTCCCTACTAAGCCCCCAATATGGCAGTATTAACCAGTGCGGGGGTGGAGTGGGTAGCCAGCCCCCAGGTGGCAGGTTGATTCCTGGACCCACATTATAGGTCCTAGTAATCAAAGAGCAGAAGTGGAAGTGGTTTCTCTTGCCAACACACCTAATAACCGACTCCTGGAATTGTTGCTTCCTGTCCCAACATCTTTATGATCTGCTAGTTTGGAGGTCTTAATTCTCGAGGGAAGAATGCTTCCTCCCAGAAACACTTAACCAAAGGCAGAGAAAGTGGTCACTCCAAGGGCTGAAGTGAGTGCTTCCTATTACCAAGGGACAAGTGGGTGACTGGTAGACAGTGGAGTCAGGGGAACCATGTTTGGAACCCAGGAGAGTCTCTGGAATGCCTCCAATCATTTCCATGCTGAAGGGGAACAGAATGTGCTGCCCCCAAAATATGACTCTTGGGCATAACTCTTGGGCATTATCTTGGGCTGGTTGTTTTTAAGAAACAGCAGGCACAGGAGAAGCTCTGATAACTGAGTAGAAGTTGCCCTTTTGTAAGGGACATTTGCATTTATAAGAAAATCTCCATCTGCAAGCGTATCTCTAGGTACCACGTAGAAAAGGGTGATTCAATATCTAGAAACTCACCAATAGAAAAGGCTCAGGCTAAAATCTGCATAACAACCATACCTAATTACCTCCCGTAATTGGCTCCCCACTTCCCCCAACATCTTCTTTAGTCTTTAGCTGTAAATGGAATTGAAGGTGTTGACTTGGACTATTTTTAGGAATTACTTAGTTTTCCTGGGTATTGCCCATGTACTAGTATACAGAAGGTATATATGTTTTTAATTTTTTTTCCCAAACAACAGAAACAAACTGGCAGAGCAACTTACAGCAGATACAGAAGGTCACCTTCCTAGAGATAACATCTGGGCCTCAATTGTATTTCAGCTCCAAGCCCAGAAAAGCAGGTGACACCAGGACCAGTTGCAAGGACTAACAACCCCCTGCCCTGTCACTGACCAATCAGTGGAGACCACAAACCAGAAGAGACACACCTAGAAAACTGATGAATATTCTGCTGAACCCTCCCCTAAGACTCCCAGAAGATCCCCACCAGCTAGAAAGAGATAAAAGCCTCAAGACAAAGTACCCAGCATTTGCTCTCCCTCCAGGGAGCAGCTCACTCCATTCCCTTTTTCCTCTTCTCTCTCTTCTTCCCTCACAGGCATACATCTCCTAAACTCTAAGAATCCCCAGGACACTTGCAATGAGGGGAACAATGGTCAGCGGCAGCTGGCCCCAGGCTAATCCCCTGAACCTGTTCCTAAGACTTCCCAGAGAGGTAGGACAGCCCAGCCTAGGCTCTCCCGTTGCTTCTTCCATGCTAAACAATTCCTTGTTTTGCCGGCCCCAGTTTGAATAAACTTTCCCTCAGAGTCACCTGGATTCATGTTGAGACATGTTTCCTGCACAAAGTCAGGAACCCACACACTCCCAGCCCTGTAGACAGACCCACTCAGGGCTAGGTCCTCTGTCTGGTAACACTCTTTCAGGAGGTCTTAATCTCAGCCTTTTGGGGTCACAACTACATTCTGCATTTGCAACTACAATACTGCTTAAGTCTTCTTTTACCATCTTACTTCCTTTTATTTCTTTATTCTTTCTTTCTTTCTTTCTTTCTTTCTTTCTTTCTTTCTTTCTTTCTTTCTTTCTTTCTTTACTCCTTCTGCCTATTTTTAGATGGAGCAGCCTGCACTGCGTTCCATGTCACATCAAAATGACTGTAGCTTGGAGCCCTGCTGCTCGGGGAAGACTCCAGAAAGGCCCTCACGAACCAACAAAAGATGGGCTGGAAGGTGCTCGTGTTCCTGAACTGAGATGTGTTTTCCATGTTTCTTTTAAAAAAAGTTTTTTAAGAAAAAAATGTTAAAAGCATCAAGAAGAAAAACAAGTTACATGTATACATATATGTACATGTATGTGTGCATGCACATGTACAAACACTCAAAAATGGGTTCCATTCTAATTGCCTTCTTTCACTTAATATCTGATCTTGACTATCTTCCACTTTCACTAAATAAACTTCAAGTACATCTGTTTCATTAGTTTCATAAAAAAATAGCCAATAAAACTAGAATCCGATGCTGCACACTGCTCTAAATATTCTCATGTCTGCATGCCTTTAATCCTCATTTCAGACCTATGAGGTAAATCCTATTATCTCCAGCTCCAATTTATTTTTATTATTATTATTTTAATACTTTATTGTTGGAAGTATTACATATGTCCCCCTTTTTACCCCTTTGACCCCCTCCAGCCTTCCCCCACCACTTACTTCCTTTTACTAGTTAAAAATACTCGTTAATGTTTAGTATAGAAAAGGAAATATTCTGTGTTCAAATACTGGTGAGGTTTTTTGCCTCCTGTCTGGACCCTGAGTGCGGCTACATCAATATAATAAACATGGGAGGGGGGTACCACTACTGATGCAATGTGCATACTTACAAACAGCCACCTTAACGTTACCTGCTTCTTTTTATCTAAGTGCTGCCCATTTGACAGAGCTCTGTTATTCACCTTCCTGTCTATGAATGCAATCCTCTGCCTCCCCAGTGCCAAATAGCGCCTTTTTACTATTGTGGACGAAAGGAGCCACATGCTAACCTGACAAGCTCAGGGAAGGCCTGCGTGGCAGTCTTGCAAACTCAGAGACCTGGAATAACCACAAAGGATGGTTTGAAAATTAAATATTTAACTACAAACAGGTTATAGTGGGCAGTCATTCCTAAGCTGATACCTTCCCTGACAAAGATCAACTTAGATCTTCTTTCCTGAGCCCATTTGCCTTTTCGCCTCTAAGATAACATATCTGTGAGATGTCTGGGTAACTTGTAACTTCCTTCTTTTGCTGGAGCCCCTGGGGCACAACCAAATGTGGTAGGTGCCAGGACAGATGCCTCAAATTCCTTCATTATCCTGTTAATTGTTCCTGTACCCACCTAAGTATGTGTCCATCATTTTACTTTTTGTCCAATCCCAGGGGTTTCCCACCGTTTGACTTTATCCAATGAATTTCATGTAGCCCACCTATGTCCCTCCTTTGATGGCAATGTATAAATACAGATGTAACCCACCATTCTTCGGAGCATAATCTCAATTCGTTGAGGTTCTGCTTCCCGGCATATGTCGACAGTTTGGCTCAAATAAACTCACTAAATTTCTTTACAGGTTTCAATGGTTTTTTCGTTAACATTACTTGGCGTAGTCGTGGCAGGATTCCAAAGAAAACTCACCCAGGATCATCCTATGGACTTGGACTTGGAGCTAGGATCCAGCAAAGGGCCCCTTGAGCCCACCGGTTCTCCGCCCATTGGGTGAACGTGGGTGAGTCGTCTCTTGGATCCAGGACCTTCCCTCGCTTTGGTAGAGGGTCTGACTTTATTTGAGCTGTGTTTTAAAATCCTCGAGGTGGAACCAGGGTTGACAGAACCCCAGGTTAAGGGTTGGCAGAACCGGCTAAGGCGGGACTGGAGAAAAAAAAATGGGTGGCTGGTTTTGATTTTGGCTTTTCAATTGGAATTGCTGAGAGTCTGAGCAAAAGTAACTTTCGCCGTAAAAATGAGCTGAACTCATTCAGCTCCGAAGATAAAGGGGCAACATTTTCTTTATTTTTAAAGAATAGTCCGATTCTGAGGTGTTCTTAGATGACTAAGAATTTTGTGGAAGTGTCAGAAATGCAGGAGCCCCATCTGGAAGTTCCAACACAACTGTAAATAACTAAATGGCTTTTCTAGGGGGCCACCATAAGATTTGGTCTGCCCGGGCCCCAAAACTTTTTTTGTGGTTTTAGACAGCCGGGAGAGAAACTGAGGCCACATTTGACCTACTACATAACATATCTAAAGTTTGCTCAGACTACAGATATCCAAAAATAAAAAAATTTAACATGGGAAATTGTGCCTCCAAGGCTAGAAGCTCCCAAGACCCCAGCCCTCATTTAACACTCCTGATAAGAAGCCTTTACTTGCAAGTACTTAACAGTAATGAGAAAATTTAACTAGAAAATATTAACTGAGGAATGGCCAGAAAAAAGAAAGAAAAAAAATGCAGTTTGTTTGGGGTACCTATGTTAATATTTTGCATGCAGAAAAAAAAAAAAAATGCCGGCTCTGAAATTAAAGTGAATGAGTATATGGGAAGCGTATCTTGATTTGGAAACTAGAAGCTTCTAAGAAAAAATTTTCTTCCAATAAGATGGAAATTAATAAAAAAGATTTTCAGAGACTGTTTCAGAACTATTTTGAAGTTAACAAATGTCTACAGCCATTTTTGAATAGTCCTTTGGGAATGTACTGAAATTCTAGAGAGAGGCAGTTCCCGAACCGGGGACAAAAGACACTGCTTTGGTAATTTTAATGCTAGACATTCTCTGGTGTAAATTCTTAGTGTGTTTTCTGCGCGCCTGTATAAGAGTGTTGATGTTTTTGTGTCTCTTTGTTGTTGTTTAATTTGTTGAAAGAAGAGGCAAGTCCCGCTTTGGGGAAGCCTAGTTGTGTGTGGTGGGGTTGAAGGCGTGAGAGAGATTGCAAGAACGTCCCAGCAGCTGCCAAGAATTCTTATTAATCTTGGGGGCTCTTCTTGCTCTCCCTCTCAGGGTTCAGCCTCCAGAAACAGCTAGTGAGATTTGTGTCTGTTTGTCTGAAAACATAATTGTGGCTGTCTATCTTTTAGGGATTTGGTTTGCTCTTTCCTTATTTGTTGTGAGAATAAACAAATCATCTTCTCTGTCAAAGAATAGTTTAGACAGCCTCCATTTTGGACTGTGACTTGGCAGCCGCCATGTTGGCCGCATGGCTTGCCGCTCCCCTTGAAAGAGCAAGGGCCAACCCCTCCCTTTGAATTAGCCAATCGGGAAAGACCATGTGCCTGAGCTCCAATCAAGAGCAAGGACAGGTCACATGCATCGTTAAGGCACTCTGCTTCAGAAAGAAACTTGCAGAGATTCTCAGAGCCAAGTTCAAACAGGAAACTTTAGGAGGGTAGCATGTGTCCAGTCAGGGACACTGGCAAGCCAAGAGTCATGATTCCCTGTGGGGGCGTCTGCCAGTGATTCACATATTGGGAGTTTATGTATTATTTTCAATGCTCAATACACTGCTTGCAATAAGCCATGTGCCTCATTTTAAACTCTTACATATTATTCTTTATATGTTGAAATTATAATTGAATCTAAAGGTATACAAATTTTATATTATTCTCTATGTCATTTTACAGGGATTATTACTTACCAAGAAGTTGTTGTCTTGGAATGTTATATTTTATAGAAAAGCAAAGTTTTTATCAAATCTATAACCATGCCACTTTTAAATTTTTGTCATTTGTGGACAGCTTTATTCTGATGCATTTGTAGGTATATATGTCTAGAAAAATCCATGAAAAGGACTCAGATTTACTCTAACTTGCAGGCTTCTAAGCAGGTCATATTTTGAACTGGATGAAGATTTATAGAACTTCAAGGAATAAATAAACAAAAACAACTATGGGACTAAATGAATTGAAGATAATTATTCTTATGATTCTATTTAAAATATTGTTGACTCTTAAATCTCTTGTTTCCTGAATATAGGGAAAAGTAAAGAGCAGACATTCTGCATTATAGGAACTAACAAATTGGTAACAGATTCATTTCACAGTGCGCTCCCGGGAGACGAAGCGTTCAAAGATCATGGCTTACAACCAGGAGATTTGCTGTCTTGGAAAAGACACCAAATAAAAAAACTCTCCAACCTCATTGGAGGGGACCTTACCAGGTATTACTAACTAACCCATGTGCAGCTAAGCTTAAAGGAGTTAGCTCATGGATTCACATTTCTCATTTAAAAAAGGCATCTGACTGTGAATGGACATCTACTCCCATCTCTGACACCATCTCCATCTGCAGCGGAGATCACAGACTTTTCAAGGACGAGAAGTCGCTGACCACGGAGGCAGACAGCTATCCCAAGATGACGTCAACAAGGCCTGTATACTCACAAACTGATAGCTTGTTTTTATATCATCTGATTGATACTGATTGAATGTACATAAAATGATTTTCATATTATTATCATCCTTATGGTTCCCTAGTGGAAACAATGTCTACCCCCCCCCCCCCCCCGCAGACCTCTTTCTTTATTAGATATGAAAAATTTAACTTAGATACCTGCTAACCTTTCCTACCTACTATACAATGATGTTCTGGTTATCAGGTATGATAGTGAAATTAATGCCTTGTTAGCCACACATTGGTCTTCTCCTATCAATATAAGCTTTGGTTGTTGTTGTTGTTGTTTTCTGGCTCTATCTATTATAAAGGACCCACCTTAGGCAAATACCTCCAAGAATATTTCCCTGATAATTCCACTGGTAGAATTGTATATGGATGTAATCTGGATGAATATTGTATGGCTATAGAGATGGGTGATGAATAGCTAAGAAAAACACCTGGATATGATGGCCAAAGGCTTGCAGCAGCCTGTCCTATCTGTCATAGCATACCATGTCCTCGGACTCACCAGCCATGCTCTTGTGGCTGGATGTCTGTGAAGCAAGAAAGAAATCAATGGGTCCCTATTTCAGAAATTATTGGCATTACTTGGTGGGTAGATATGTCTGTAACTACCCCACCATCCTTGCGTCCTGGACGCTTATGGGAAGCCCTATGGAATACTCAAACTCTAGCTCATTTGGGGGTCACCTTCACCCATTTAACTATGGCATGGGAAACTCAACATTTTGGGCTCCACTCAGTATACCCTAACTGCTCCCAAGCCATAGCTACCCAATGGCAACAACATTCCTGGTGGATCCAACAACATTGGTCCCCCTAAAAGAAGCAAAAGGGGAATACTTGGAGCAGTAGGGGCTGGCCTTGGTATCCGGGACAAGCTGAAGTTGTATGTAGCTAATGAAGAATGTCATTCATTAGAAAAAGATTTTTATCTCAAATAGGTCACATAGCGGGAATGCTGTTTCTGGAAGAAGGAAAAACAGTGGGAAGCAGCATGGAAAGATAATAAAGCCTTAGTTTAATGGATAGAACAGGCTCGACAGACTAAAAACTCATGCCCAAACCCAACAATGGGAACATGCTTGTGCCCTAATTCAACTGGGCCTGTTGTCTATGCTAATGCAAGGAATCTGAAGTGGCTATGAAACAATGGCCAACTATAATGGCTGCAGAAGCCCAGGCCAGACACTTATGGGACTCATATGGTTCCCCAGGCATTTGGAAAATTTTAAATGGGAAATGTGATCTACAATATTGTGTTTTTAAAAGCCCAGATGCGAGTTAAATCCTAGGCTTAAATTCCCAGTAGTTCAACTGGCCGGCATAGGGACCATCCTCAATAATACTACAATACTTCCAATGGGAAGTAGATGGGCCATATTTAAAAATAATAAACAATGTGAACCCATCTCACTGTCTGAAAATTGGAAAAGTGAATGGTTATGCCCTCAATCCATATGGAATACTGAATTCACCCAGTCCTGGCTTATTGTATCTACCCCAACAAATAACAATATAGTATATAGGAAAGGGGCGTTTTTGCTGGGAAGGGTTAAAAGCAATCTTTACTGTAATATCACCAAGTTTACATTAAATAATACTAGAATATGGTGTAATACTGAAATTATAGTCAGAATGACTTTGCCTGGTGTTCATAAAATCTGTGATAATATTGATACTGAAAAACCAATGTATTGGGAAATTGAACTCCTCCCCATGAAGCCATTTTTATGGGAACTAATTGGCCAGAAGAAAATTAGAGCTTCTAGATAATGAAATAGTAGAGTCTTAATTCATTTGGCCAAACATATCATAAGGTACAAATGACAGTGGATGAAGGAGGAAAGCATAATTAGCTTAATAAAAGATTATGATAATACATGTAAAGGGTTTTTTGGTTAGCTGTGATGCTTGTTCCCCTTAGAATTTTCCTTGTCTAGTATTAGACATTTTCTGTTCCTAATCAGTGTTATTGGTTTACTATTGTTACTTTTGTTCTTGATATGTAAATGTTATATTAGATGCAGAAAAGCAAAACGTAAGACAAACAGCAAAAAGACTCGGATCATGGTGGCTCAAAATTAGAAATGATCCAGAATTCTTTTTAACAAGGACATATAGGATTTGACTGCCTCCCATTTACCTGCCTTTTTAAAATATATAATTCGACCTTAAATGCCATCTAAGGTTATGGTCTTGCCCCATCCCCAGTGGTCCACCTGTTCAGCAAGACATGCTGACACTGAGACATCCTAGGAATGAGCCTTCCTAGCACCGTGGGACTCCATTATCCAACCAAAAGGTTGGTCATCAATGCATCCTTTGGATTGATTTATGACCAAAAGGGGAATGTGTGGACGAAAGGAGCCACATGCTAACCTGACAAGCTCAGGGGAGGCCTGCGTGGCAGTCTTGCAAACTCAGAGACCTGGAATAACCACAAAGGATGGTTTGAAAATTAAATATTTAACTACAAACAGGTTATAGTGGGCAGTCATTCCTAAGCTGATACCTTCCCTGACAAAGATCAACTTAGATCTTCTTTCCTGAGCCCATTTGCCTTTTCGCCTCTAAGATAACATATCTGTGAGATGTCTGGGTAACTTGTAACTTCCTTCTTTTGCTGGAGCCCCTGGGGCACAACCAAATGTGGTAGGTGCCAGGACAGATGCCTCAAATTCCTTCATTATCCTGTTAATTGTTCCTGTACCCACCTAAGTATGTGTCCATCATTTTACTTTTTGTCCAATCCCAGGGGTTTCCCACCGTTTGACTTTATCCAATGAATTTCATGTAGCCCACCTATGTCCCTCCTTTGATGGCAATGTATAAATACAGATGTAACCCACCATTCTTCGGAGCATAATCTCAATTCGTTGAGGTTCTGCTTCCCGGCATATGTCGACAGTTTGGCTCAAATAAACTCACTAAAATTCTTTACAGGTTTCAATGGTTTTTTCGTTAACACTATTCTTTTTTTTTTTTTTTTGATAGTATGTTTATTAAAGCTGGGGACAGTGAAACAAGGAAGGGCTTAGGATAGAAGAAGCAAGGAGAGAGAGAGAGAGAACAGGTGGGGCTGCTTTAGCTCTGGAAACGTTATGGGGAAAAGTGAGCCAAGGTGGGGGGGCTGCTGTCAACTCACTAGAAAGTCAGAGAAAAGGGGCCTTGGACACAGGTCCGGGGATTAGCCTGGGATGAGTTGTGGCAGTCCTTTGCTCCCCTGAATGCAAGTCTCATGGGGACTTGCATGAGTTCAGGAGAAAGAAAATTCACTGGAAAAGGAGAGTCAAGTGGGCGTGCCCCTAGGAGGACTCACTCAACTTCATTTTTTTATTAAGCTTGAACGTGTGTGTTCTTTCTTTCCTTTCCTTTATAAGCAAAAAATCTGTTGTGGGCAGTAGGTATATGAAACGTGGGTAGTTAATGTTACAAATATATAATGTTATGTATCAATTATATCTCAAAAAAGCTTGAAATAATAAAAATACAAAAAACTCCCAAAATATTTTCAGGATATGATTTTTGAAATGTGAAATAATGTTTTCAGTTTTCCTTTGGTGCCATAATACTATAATGCTACAATACAATATTTTTAAATTAAGTTCAAAAATTTTACAGATACCTCCTCTAGAGTGTCCAAAAATAATATTAGTGCCTATTTATTGAGTACTTAATTTGTTCAATGTGCTTTGTTAAGATATATGCATCAACACACACATTTTCCCTGCAGTTTATCCTCCCAATAATCTCTTAAGAGAGATATTAACTTCCTTGTTTTGAAGATATGGAAACTGAGGCTCAAAGAGAGTAAATAACTTATCCTATATAATAAAAGGCTAATATGCAAATCAACCGAACAGTGGAATGACTGGTCACTATGATGCACACTGACCACCAGGGGGCAGACGCTCAAGCAGAAGCTGCCCCCTGGTGGTCAGTGCACTCAGCCAGAAGCTGGGCTCACGGCTGGCGAGCACAAGGGCGGTGGTGGGAGCCTCTCCTGCCTCCACAACATTGCTAAGGACCCCTCAGGGAACATCCCCTGAGGGGTCCCAGACTGTGAGAGGGTGCAGGCCAGCCTGAGGGACCCCTTACCCCCAGTGCACGAATGTCATGCACCAGGCCTCTAGTCTAACATAATAAGCCTGGAGTGACAGGTTCCTAATCTCCATACCTAGTGAGAACAAATCTGTAGCTCTAAGGTCCCTTGCGTCCTAACTTACTGTATGATTGATTCAGAAAGATATGGTTCATTCAGAATCTAAGTGAGACATAAAGGGTCATTTTTCAGTTTCCCACTAAATCTCAATGTCTCTAATTATAGATGACAACCCCGCTGCCTAGAATTAAAACCCACATCACAACAAATTTAGTAAGTGCTTCCTTCACAGTCCTTATTTATAGTCTCAGTGATTTAATTTCTAAATTATAGCTTGGCTGTTATGCATAAAATACAGTCTTGGAAAATATAACAATTATAGTTTTTTTTAATAAACTAGATACAAAATGAATGTGTTTATTGTAGAAAACAGATCAATGAATATTTACTAATAGACTGACATGGCACTTCTCACTGAATCCTAGAAAATTCTATCCTAATAAATACTCATTAATGAATGAGTCAAAGAAAATGGCATTAGTGTAATCACAGAACCAGCTCAAAATTGTCCTAT
Organism: Cnephaeus nilssonii; assembly: GCF_951640355.1. Taxonomy (NCBI): domain Eukaryota; kingdom Metazoa; phylum Chordata; class Mammalia; order Chiroptera; family Vespertilionidae; genus Cnephaeus; species Cnephaeus nilssonii. Next base: position 20,330,813 of record NC_137072.1, on the reverse strand, counting down.
CCTGTTTAACAAGATACTGAGTTACTTCTCAGAGACAACAGACCAGCCGAAACCAACGCTTGTGCAGAGGAGAGAACTTTGACCTCCAGCTGCTGCACCAGGAACCTCTCCCCAAAAAGAAAGGCCAGGGAAGGTCAGGGACAAACCAGCACTTGAACACCAGAACCCTTTCAGAAGTGAAGGAAGATCCACTGCTGACGCCCCTTTAACATAATTGGCCACGTTCCAAGGTCTTCCAATTAAAACTTGCCCTGCCAGCACTTTCGCATATATATCATATGTATTCCTCCAATCCCATAAAAGCCCTTAACGTAGTCCAATGAGCAAGATGGATTTGAGGCACTATTAAGTCTCCCATGTTCTCAGTTGGCACCTTCTCAATCAATAAATCTTTCCTTACTCCATGCTCTGGTATTCTGAGTTTTGGCCTTTTTTTATTTTTATTTTTTTATTGATTTCAGAGAGGAAGGGAGAGGGAGAGAGAGAGATAGAAACATCAATGGTGAGAGAAAATCATTTATGGGCTGCCTCCTGCACACCCCCCACTGGGGATCAAGCCCACAACCCAGGTATATGCCCTTGACAGAAATTGAACCCAGGACCCTTCAATCTGCAGGCAGATGCTCTATCCACTGAGCCAAAAACGGCTAGGGCTGAATTTTGGCCTTTTGAAGCATCAGGCACACAAACTTGGGTTTAGTAACATTAGGTGTGCTAAATTTTCACTGCTCAATTTTAAATAAGAAAAACATTGTTTCCCTTTTTGCCTCTTCAAGAACACACAGTTTTGATGTACCCCAAGGCTCAGAGACTTTGCTTTGTATGCTCATTTCCTTAGGTTGTCTCACCAAGTCTCCCAGCTCTAGAGCCATCATTGTGCCAATTACTCCCAAGTTGATATAGCCAGTGTAGACATCTTTTTTTGAACTTTAGAAGAGTAGTTAGATGGCACCCAAAATATGCCTCTTTGGCATCAGGATTTTTTCCCCCAGCTAATTATTTTGAGAAATTGCATACACAGGAGAAGCTCTAAAAACAGTAGAGGTTGCCCTTTTATAAGAGAAATTTACATATATAAAGGAAACCTCCAATTTTAGGGTCTCCTTCTCTGTACCAGGAAGAGAAGGATGACTAGATCACGGGAAGAGGACCTTATCAATGGAGAAAGCACTGACTTAAATCTGCATGACAATACTTGCCTCAGTTTATTACACTTTCCCTGCTAACCTCCCATAACACCTTTTTTTAAGTCTTCTAAAATTGTTATTACTATTCATTATTATTGTTATTATTCAATACATTAATTGATAACATGCATTCCACAGGGGACAGCCAAAGCTAGACCCTGAAACAAACTGTTGAAATTTTTCTTTTATGTTTACATTAATTCATTAATCTGGGCCTTTGGCTAGAGTTATAAGATTGATTATTTTTCTTTTTCTTTTTTTTAATAATTCTTTATTGTTGAAAGTATTACATATGTCCCCCTTTTCCCCGCATTGGCCCCCTCTAGCCCCTCTCCCCCATAACATCTTCTTTTGTCTTTAGCTGGGCTGGGCTGAATTTTGGCCTTTTGAAGCATCAGGCACACAAACTTGGATTTGGTAACATTAGGTGTACTGAATTAGGTGTGGGGATGGTATTTAAGGTGGTGGCTTTAGCTATTTCAGGGATTTACTTAGTTTTGCTAGGCATCTTCCATGTATACAGGAAGTATATATGTTATTAAACTTCTGTTTTTCTCCTGTTAATCTGTCTTTTATTATGGGGTGTAGGTAATGGGGGATGTTCAGCCAAGATCCTAAAAGAGTCAATAAAAATTATTTCCTCCCCTACAACTCGTTTTCCCCATTTCAGCCCTTATTCTCATTATAATCTATAATCAAAACAGCAACCAGAGAAATCCTACTGAAAGATTAGTTACATCACCCTGGTGGTTGTGCATCATGCACTGAGTCCTAACTGAGGGGTCACTGGTTCAATTCCCAGTCAGGGCACATGCCTGGGTTGCAGGCTTGATTCCTGGTAAGAAGCCTGTAGGAGGCAGCCAATCAATGTTTCTCTCTCCCTTCCTCTCTCTGTAAAAGTAATCAAAACATATCTTAAGAAAAAAAAAAGATTAGTCAGGTCATGTGATTCCTCTGCTCCAATCCCCTCTTGGCTTCCCATCTGTGATAGTGTGATTTAAAATAAATAGATATTTTGGTCTTCATGCCTCACAGCTCCCAATACTCTTGTAATTTCCTATACAACAAGAGCAATGGGGACATGTTTTGCTATATTTGGTCTTTGGTCCTCAGTTCCTAAATAGCTTCAGCATGGAAAAGGTGAATGGGGTCTTTTGTCATTCATAACAAACTCTTTTCAACAACACCTGAGTTTGTTAGGGAGGTGACTTTTTAAAAAAAATAAATCTTTATTGTTCAGATTATTGCAATTGTTCCTCTTTTTCCCCCCCCCCCCATAGCTCCCCTCCACCCGGTTCCCACCCCAACCTCTGCCCTTACCCCCCGCCACTGTCCTCATCCATAAGTACGATTTTTATCCAGTCTCTTCCCACACCCCCCACACCCTTTTCCCCTCGAGAATTGTCAGTGCACTCCCTTTCTATGCCCCTGATTCTATTATATTCACCAGTTTATTCTGTTCCTCAGATTTTTTATTCACTTGATTTTTAGATTCACTTGTTGATAGATATGTATTTGTTGTTCATAATTTTTATCTTTACCTTTTTCTTCTTCTTCTTCTTCTTAAAGAATACCTTTCAGCATTTCATATAATCCTGGTTTGGTGGTGATGAACTCCTTTAGCTTTTTCTTATCTGTGAAGCTCTTTATCTGACCTTCAATTCTGAATGATAGCTTTGCTGGGTAGAGTAATCTTGGTTGTAGGTTCTTGCTATTCATCACTTTGAATATTTCTTGCCACTCACGTCTGGCCTGCATAGTTTCTGTTGAGAAATCAGCTGACAGTCGTATGGGTACTCCCTTGTAGGTAACTAACTGTTTTTCTCTTGCTGCTTTTAAGATTCTCTCTTTGTCTTTTGCTCTTGGCATTTTAATTATGATGTGTCTTGGTGTGGTCCTCTTTGGATTCCTTTTGTTTGGGGTTCTCTGTGCTTTCTGGACTTGTAAGTCTATTTCTTTCACCAGGTGGGGGAAGTTTTCTGTCATTATTTCTTCAAATAGGTTTTCAGTATCTTGCTCTTTCTCTTCTTCTGGGACTCCCATAATTCTGATGTTGGTATGCTTGAAATTGTCCCAGAGGCTTCTTACACTATCTTCATATTTTTGGATTCTTTTCTCTTTTTTCTTTTCCGGTTGGGTGTTTTTTTGTTTCTTTGTATTTCAAATCTTTGACTTGATTCTTGCGATCCTCTAGTCTGCTGTTGGATCTCTGTATATTATTTTTTATTTCAGTCAGTGTATACTTAATTTCCTGTTGGTCCTTTTTCATATCCTCGAGGGTCTCACTAAATTTATCGACCTTTTCTAGAAAATTCTTGAAAAACCTTATAACCGTGGTTTTGAACTCTATATCCAGCCGTTTGCTTTCCTCCATTTCTTTCATCTGTGACCTGTTTCTTTGTTTCCACATTTTGGCTGCTTTTCTGAGTTGATAGAGTGGCTTTGTGTTCTAGGTGTCCTATAGGGCCCAGTGGCTCAGCCTCCCCAGTTACCTGAGGTGGACACTCTTGGTGCACCCTTTTGTGGGCTGTGTGCACAGTCTTGTTGTAGTTAAGCCTTGATTGTTGTTGGTATCACTGGGAGGAATTGACCCCCAGGCCAATTGGCTGTGACGATCAGCTGTGTCTATGATGGGAGAACTTCTGTGCTGGAGACACCCTTATGAGACAAGACTTGCTTCAGTGGGGCTTTGGTGCTCACTGAGTCTGCCTCCTGAGTGTGTCCCTTATGGATCTGAGGAGTTGTAATCTGGATGGTCCTACTCTGACCCCTGGGTACACTGGCTCTTGGATCTCCAAGGAGGTGCTAATTTAGCCTCTGCCTGAGGCCACCCAACAGGAGCTATGGAGAGATCTGCAGATTCCTCTTCTTTGTTTGGGTTTTGGAGGTGCCCAGATGAGGCCCAGCTGTGAAGCAATGCAAGCTGCTGCAGGGCCTTGGGCCTTCTTTTGGATGTTCTGGGTCTTACTGACTCAGCTGCAGTTTGTTAGGTAAGTTTAGAATTCAAAGGACCAGGCCATTCATATGCAAAAGCCTCTGCGCTCAGCTTGGATGGGGCAGGATCTCAGGGTGGAGCAAACAGCAAATGGCTTCCTGTCAGCCCTGCCCTAAGAGGTCCCTGGCTCTCAGTGTCCCTCGGTAATTGCTGCAAGCACCTCTGAGAGAAAGCCGCCCTCGAGTTTCGCCCGCTGCCAGACAGTCCAGTTTCTCCCTGTATGAGTCTGGGTCCCCAGAGTCTCGCACGGAACTGGAGTTCAGAGCAGTCAGGAGCTTTTGTCTCCCTCCCGATTGAAAAAGACAGCTGCGTACTTAGTTGCCAGCCCTCTCCGCACGCGCGCCTCCAAACCTCTGCCTTCCGCAGCTCCCTGTGAGTCTCAGTGTGCTTTTCTCTTTCCTTCTAGTTGTAGAATTTCCACTCAGCCAGCCTTCCTGTGGTTCTGGGTGATGTCTATTTTGTCTTTTAGTTGTAGTTTTGAATTTGTTGTGCAAGGCAGCAGTTTAGGTGTTTACTTATGCCGCCATCTTGGTTTCTCCTAGTGAGGTGACAGACCTTAAGGATGGGGGCAATTAGCAGAGGAACCAGCCACTATAAGAGGGTTGAACCTTTCAATCCCACGCTCCACTCCCACCTCCAGAAAGGAGGTAGAGGATAAATTAATTACCAAAAGGGAATGATTTACTCAATCTCGCCTACATAATGAAGCTTCCATAAAATCTCTAATGTATGGGATTTAGAGAGCTTACAGGTTGGTGAATAAGAACGTATCCATGCCCTAGCCGATTTGGCTCAGTGGATAGAGAGTCGGCCTGCAGACTGAAGGTCCCAGGTTCAATTTCAGTCAAGGGCACATGCCCAGGTTGTGGGCTCAATCCCCAGCAGGGGGTGTGCAGGAGGCAGCCAATCAATGAATCTCTCTGATCTTTGATGTTTCTCTCTCTCCCTTTCTCTCCGAAATGAATAAAAATCTTTTAATTTATTTTTTTTTAAAAAAAGAATGTATCCATGCACAGAGAGGGTGGTATACCTCAAACTCCACGGGACAGAAGCTCCTGTGCCAGAGAACCTTCTGGACCTCGCCCTATGTGTCTCTTCATCTGGCTATTCATATGATATTTAATATTCTTTGTAATAAGCAAATAACCTAGTAAGAAAACTTGTTTCCTGATTCATGTGAGCTGTTCTAGCACGTTAATCAAACCTGTGGAAGGGGTCATGGAAACCTCCAATGTATAGCTGGTGGTCAGAAGCACAGATGACAATCTGGACTTGCAATTGGCATCTGAAGACGAAGAAGAAAGGCAGGCCTGTGGGACTGAGCCCCTAACCTGTGGGATCTGATGCCACCTCCAGGTAGCCAGTGTCAGAATTGAATTAAACTGTAGAACAACCAGTCAGGGTCCACTGAGAATTTGGAGAATTGCTTGGTGGTATTGAAAAAACACATTGTATGGTTACTGTTATAATTGGCTAGTTATTATTCATAGGAAAGGGGCAAACGGCCAGATATTATAAGCATGGCCATCAGGGCAGCTTTACTAGGAAGCTGCAACTTTGCCCTCCCCAGGGAAACACTGGTCCATTCCCTGCAGATCACTTGGGGGGAGGGGTCCAACAAAGGAAAGATGAACACATGAGCAGTACGTTGGGGTGAGGTAGGGAAAATACTTGCCTGTCAGTCTAGCCTGGAACAAAGATAATTGACTAGAGGGGGTGGAGCCACTGCAAGCACATGGAATTTGAGAGAGTTAAAATTCTCAGACAAAAAAATAAATAAAAAATTGTTCTCTCTTGTTCCTCTGGCTTTGCTCCTGTTTCCTTGCACTTGCCCGTGTTCCCTCCATAGCCATGTAGCCCTAGAAACCCCACATGTGATGGACTATAGCTGGGAACACAAGCTAAGGTCGCCTGATGCTAGACTGGACTGTGCAGATATGGAACAGAAACTCTGAGCAACAGTTCTAATCCTCGCTCTGCTGAAGCCACAACTGGGCTTCTTCAATGGTGGAACGCAGGGAGAGGGGACCTTGGAAACTCAGGGATTTCATTCCATGCGAATAAATACCACTCATTGTCCTGTGCAAGTCACAAAATTCCTTTCCTCCTGACATCACAAGAAGCCCACTTCCACCGGCAACTGGTGGGACACAGGGAGCTCCCCACTGAAAACAGAATCATCTCATTCAAGGTCAAAGCTGAAGTCCCTTCCGTAATCTAGGTTCCACACCATCTGGTACCATCCTCTTACCTCTGACCTCACCTCCAGTGCTCTCCCCTCTCACTCTGCTCCAGCCACACTGACCTCCTCGATGGTCCTGGAATACCCAGGCCCACTCCTTCCCACTTCCTGCACCCTGTCCGGAACACGCTGTCCCAATATATGCGCATGGTTCCCTCTCAAGCCAGCGGTCTTCACGTCAATGTCATCTCGGCCAAATCTTCCTTGACCACGTATCTGAGAGTACATCTACACTCAATTCCCTCTGCTCTCTCCTGCTGTTTCTTCTTTAGCAGTTACCGCCATTATCTAACTTACTTATTATATAGTTTCCTTTTTGTCATTGGTTTCCTGAGTGGAGTGTAAACTTCACAAAGGCAGGTCTTTCGTCCATGGGTAGACAGACTGCTGTCTCCCAGTGCCTAACTCTGCCTCAATCCCAGGATTGCAGTCAGTACTGGAGCCTAGCTCACTCACACGCTCATACCAGGGCACCAGCAGCGTGTCCCCAGCACTGTGAGTGAAGAGACATGAACATGGCCATCAGCGGCTCCTTTGTTCAGGCCACATGCACTCGCTGAGCACCTGGCATTGTCGGTCTGTTCGCTGAGCCTAGCCGGTGCGTTCTGTGGGAGAACTACCCACCACAGAATGCCGAGGAGTCCGGGGCAGGGAGTCATTCCTATGGGTAAACAGCTGGAACAGGCTAGACACTGTGTGCCCAGGGTGCTTACCACGCACTACCGCCTACTTGTGCCTTTCGCAACCACCAATTAACCAGGTCCTGTGTGCAGCCTGATTCATCTAAAAAGCGCACCCACCAATACAGTTGAGCTGGGAGGCCTGACCTGGCAGCGGCGGCTCACTCACTGGATCAGCCCCCAGGTTTGGGCCGCCAGGACAGCTGTGGCGTCTCCTCTCTCTCTCTCTCTCTCTCTCTCTCTCTCTCTCTCTCTCTCTCTCTCTCTCTCTCTCTCTCTCCTTTATTAGTGAGAGGGGCTAGGCCATCTGACACCATGTGGCCCCTTGTCTTAGAGAATTGTAAGTATTCCCATAGAGGCTAACCTATTGCTGGCCACCTGCCGATTTTAAAGATTTAAAAAAGAAAAAATATATATATTTTCCCCAGAAACATCAGCTCTGTATTATCCAAATAAACAAAACTGGAGGAGAGGAGACAAAGCAGTGTGAAGGACAGAAACTAAAAAAGGATCAAAGAGTAACAGATGGTGCTATGTATAAGGTACGCTTCTGAACACCTTAACCAGGCGGGCTCAGTCCCTGTTCCCCGAGGCAAGGAGGCAGCCCCGTTCATCATCATCGGGCTGTTCCAACGGGGTGACCGGGCACCGGGCAGTAATTGGCCCAACTCAGGGGCCCTGTGACCGGGTCGTCAGGCTTGAAGCCAGGCAGTCTGGCTCCACAGCCCGCGCTCTCGGGGTTCAGTAATAGATTTAAGAAATCAAAGCGCAGCCCTGAGGCGTCCAGCGCGGGGCCGGGGCGGCGGGGCGCGGCGGGCGGGACCCCGCGGAAGGGAAGGCGGCGCCGCGCGGGCGCAGCAGCCCGCGCCGTCACCTGGGGCTGATCTGGAATTGTTCAATGGCGGACTCGAGGTTTTCCAGGTTCTTCCAGCACTCCTCGCTCTCGGACGTGTCCTCCCAGTTCTCCATCGGAGCCTGGGAGTTTGCCGCTGGGTCGTGCGCCTCCCGCGCGATTCCCCGCCGGAGGGTCTGGGAGGCCCGAACCTGCGTCCGTTGCCATGGCGACTCCTAGGGAACCGGCGGGCGCGGGAATTGTTGGGCTGGGGGCGCGGCGGGGCGCGGAGGGGCGCGGAGGGCGCGGCGGGGCGGCCTCTGGAGTCGCCTCCGAGCGGCTTCCACTGCCCGCCACACTCAACTTCCCAACAAGGCGCTGTCTTCCCGGGACGCCCACGAGCCAGGCCCCCTCCCCACAAGCTGGACTCCGTAATCTCACCTCCCCAGCCCTCCTCGCCTTCTCCGCCCCCAAGGCTGTGAGCGCAGCCTCCCGAGGCCCCGCACTTGGGGAGTGAGGCGGTGTGGGTTCCTGCTGTCTTTCTACAACACCTGTAGGTCGGTGGCCCTTGCTCTCCTGGCCTCTGCCCTAGGCTAAAGGTCACCCTCAGGGAGGATCGAAAATAGTGCACCCATCGAGTAAGGTTGCTCATGCCCCACTGGGCCCTGGGCTCTCAGAGCAAGGCCATCTTAAGGAGGAAGCAGGAGGTCTGCTGAAGTGCCTACACTTGCCACTTGACCACAGACGTAAGTGTCTGTGGACAAAAAAAAAAAAAATTTATTTGCCGAGATTAAATAGGCCTACATTCCTAAAAATGAAGGTTGGAACTAAAGTGTTAGGTTTGAAGCGGTACCGTGCAGTGTGTAATTCATTGTTTACTGTTTGTACAATAAGAGATATTTTTAAACCGGAAAACTCTTGTTCAGCCTTTGTTTTATTTTTATTGATTCCAGAGAGGAAGGGAGAGGAAGAGACAAAAACATCAATGATGAGAAAGAATCATTGATTGGCTTATTCCTGCATGCTCCACTGGGGACCGAGCCACAACCCAGGCATGTGTCCCCACCGGAATCCAACTGTGACCACCTGGTTCATAGATCGAGCCCAATCACTGAACCACACCACTGGAGCTAGTATCTTTGTTTTAAACTATGTGTCACTCATTGACAGTTAATAGGAGACATTGATCCTAATATGATCAATATATCATTGCCTGGTTTTAGAACTAAGTATACTGCATTTCCATTTCAGTATATTTTCAATAGGAAAACAAAATATTTTCTTCTCTTCCTTATAATAACTACTAGAGGCCCAGTGCACGAAATTAGTGCACAGGGCCGGGGGGGGGGGTCCCCTCAGCCCAGCCTGCACCCTCTCCAATCTGGGACCCCTAGGGGGATGTCCGACTGCTGGTGGGGATCAGGCCTAAACCAGCAGTCGGACATCCCTCTCACAATCCGGGACCACTGGCTCCTAACTGCTCACCTGCCTGCCTGCCTGATCGCGCCTAACTGCCCCCCTTGCTGGCCTAGTCGCCCCCAACTGCCCCCCTCCAGCCGGCCTGGTCACCCCAAACAGTCCCCCCCCCCCACCGGCCTGGTTGTCCCCAACTGCCCCCCACACAGCCTGCTGCTCGGTCGTTTGTTCACCCCTCACTGACTCCCCTGCCGGCCGGGTCACTCCACGCAGCCTGTTCGGTCATCCGTTCAGTTGTGATGGTCACTTAGGCTTTTATATATATAGATGTGAAAAAGAAGTTATTTTGATATGAGAAGCCCAAAGTAGAAAAAGGAAATCATTGTAGCAATCATCACCATTCACATTTAAATACAGAGAGAAAAAGCCACAAATAGCAAACAAAAATCATAACCAATGCCTAAATAATCTTTTCTGAAGGATTGTTTTCCTTTAAAGAGATGAACAGAGAAGTTACTTATACTCCACAGAGGTTTTTATTATTTAAATCTAACTTCTAAGCTTACTTTGGAAAATTTTATTATTTAATCAGAAAGTATATTTAAGCCCCAGCTGGTTTGGCTCAGTGGATAGAGCGCAGTACTGTGAACTGAAGTGTCCCAGGTTCTATTCTGGTTTGATGCCCAGGTTCTGGGCTTGGGGGGGGGGGGGGGGGGGGGGGGGGGCGGGGGGCATGCAGGAGGCAGCCAATCAATAATTTTCTCTCATCATTGATGTTTCTCCCATCCTCTCTGAAATAAATTTTAAAAAATATTTTTTAAAAAACATATTTTTAAAAAGGAAATGTATATACCTATAATATATTATTTTCTTTTTTAAAAGTATATTTTTATTGACTTCAGAGAGAGAGAGAAACATCATGATGAGAGAATCATTGACTGGCTGCCTCCTGCACGCCCCCTACTGGGGATCTAGCCTGAAACCCAGGCATGTGCCCTGACCAGGAATGGAACAGCGACTTCCTGGTTCATAGGTCAATGCTCAACCACTGAGCACACCAGCCAGGCATTGTCTTTCCTTAAGTGCTTTTTTTATACAACAATGCAGATAAAATTTTAAATTTAAAGAGTAACATTCCAAGTTAAAATTAAAAATCTGATCTGTTTAGAATCATGCCAAGATAGTGAAAAGACTGTGATAAGCTGTTGGCTATTTTACTAATGCAATGCTAAATGAATATTTTGAAACTGAGCAGGGAGATCTCACAGTAGATTTCATGAGTCATTGGTCAGCGGTGTGCGGTGTTTGTTGACCGGTATGGACTGCATAGTTACACCATCCCACAAAAACAGGTACTGAACAAAGCCTCTTTGTTTGAAACCTTGCTATAGCATATCAACAAGGTCAGATTTCATTGTCTAGGAGACCACGTAATGAGGGTGATTGTTTTGTTGTTGTTGTTGTTTTGCAAAAGTTTATTTACAGAAGTAGAAACAGTGAGCCAGTTGTGCTTTTTGGGCTCAGAAAATAAGTTACAGAGGCAAAAGAAGGGCCTTTGTAGCTTAGGAGAAAGAAAGGCAAGGAAAACGTGCCATAGGGAAGGAGAGGGGGGAAAGTGCAGGGAGAGGTGAGAGAGAGAGAGAGAGAGAGAGAGAAATGAGGCGGCGGGGGGAGGGGGGGAGGGGGGAGGCAGGGCATACCTGTTTTTGAAAGTATTAACTCCATAATTCTTCTCTTCTTGTCAGTTACCTACATTTACTGCTCAGGTATATTTCTTATAAACTTGTTCATTTCAGATCATATTGCCAACTATAAAAAGTGGGGTTGGCACTGCCAAAGCATTTGTCAGAGTAAATCCAAGCTGCTTGTATGACATGTTGAATAAATTGGTGGTTTTTAGTGGTAGCCTCATGAGCTTTGGAGTTAATGTTTTTAAAAAACCACAACTTACTTTGAAACTTACTTGCTTTAGAACAGCAATTTTCAAACTTTTTCATCTCATGGCACATATAAACTAATGACTAAAATTCCGTGGCACACTAAAAAAATATATATATTTTTGTCAATCTGACGAAAAATAGGTATAATTTTGATTCATTCACACTGGATGGCTATTGTTGGCAGTTTCCATTTTTTTATTTGACAATCTAAGGATAAACAGGTCAGAGCCCTGACTAAATAGTCAGGTATTGCATGTTTTAAAAATTCTTGTGGCACACCGGTTGGAAATCGCTGCTTTAAAACTTTGGGGAAACATCTCTGAGCTTCTCTTTTCTCACCAGTAAACTCTGGATAATGAACCTTTCAGGGCGGTTGGGAGGAGCACTCTATACTGTGAGAAAAGCAAGCAGCATACTGGGAGACAAATACTAACCTGGCCTTCAAGGACTGTGTTTCTCCCTTCTAAACCTCAACTAAGGAATACATTGTTGGAAATTTTCTATTTTGAAAAATTTGAATATTTTAGAAGCTAAAATATTTTTTACTGGGTAAATTAATAGGACTTAGGGCACAATTTTCAAATTTTCAAATGAAACACACTCATGTATGTGTGTGCATATATATATGTGTGTGTGTGTTTATATGAAAATATTACCTACCAATTATTAAAAATGATAACATCTTAGATTAAATAGCATGAAGATTTGATTAAGAGTCAAGTGATGACTCTAAACAGTAATTTATATATTCCAGTTGGATATTATCAGTTCTAGAGTCTAATAAGAGCCAAGAGGTTTCCGTTTAGGTTTGTAATTTAAATTCTTTTTAGAGTCATCATATGTAAAGTGCTTATTTTTCTTTTATCACCAGCTGTAATCTATGATTATGTGGTGCAGCTGTTATGTAAACTTGTTTTATGCCATACTTTATCCATAACCAAAGTTCTTAAATAAAGGGTTGGAAAAGGAGATGCAAGGCCCTTAGCCAGGACAATATTACATTACTAAATCCTTTATGGAAAAACTCCTGAGATTAGATCATTTTAATGTCTTACATTTTGCTGCAATGAGATTACATATCCATTCTTGTAAAAAAAAGAAAGAAAGAAAGAAAGAAAAGTCCATCTACAAGTGTTTGTCACTCAGCTAAAGCTGAAAATCAAGATAAGCTCAACAGGGAATTTGGTCAGGAGCACTCTTGATACAGAATTTGGATCTTACTGCCAAATGTCTTTGAATGCTGTAATAGGGGGTTTCATCTATTTGGAATTAAGTTTTAGATCTTTAAAAGGAAGATAGTAAAAATGGGAAGAAAATGGTACAGCTTAGCCATGTGCAAAAGTGAGTCCACCCAAAGGAAGACTTGTGAACCTGCTGCTGAGGGAAATTTGGGGACTTTCCAGGTCTGGTCAAGTGACCAGAGTGGATCTTCATGCGCGGAACATGACCTAGGAAATCTGTAACACATACATTTCAATGCGTAGTGAGGTGGCTCAGGAAAAGCACAGCCCTGACAGTAATAAAAGGGCAATTACCATATTTCATGCCATCTAAGATTTCATCCAATAATGTTAAAAATGTGAATCTTACAATCAGTGAAATAAAGTAGATAATAAGAATTAATCAGCCCTGGCCAGTGTGGTTGGTTGGATATTGTCCCATGCCCTGAAAGGTTGCTGGTTCAAATCCCATCAGGGCACATGCCCTGGGTTTGGGGCTTGATCACCAGTTGGGGTGTGTGTGGGAGACAACCAATCAATGTTTCTCTTTCTCATATTCTCAGGTGAGGGTGAAAAGAAAAACATGAAAAAAAAAAGAATTTATCAGACAAAAACCTTTTCAGGGAGTTTCCATTTCATCAGACCATAGAGATATCTCAGGCTTTTCCATAACTTGCACAAAATGCTCACATAGGACCATCTGGTTCTCTTTGTTCTTTTTCCAGTGTCACAAGGCAGTTTGTCAATAACTAATTCAAATTCTCAGGTACATAGATTCCCAAGTAAGTCTTGATCTAGACAGCAAACGTGTGATTTTGGTTAGTGTGAGAATTATCCTGTAGCCTGATGTAAACAAATTGATAAATACAACATTTAGACCTGCCTGTAGAGGACTAGACTTAGAGGCAAGGTATTCCCCACAAAGAATCACCAACTCAGGCTTTGCCTGAGCAGTCAGCTCAGCTCTCTCTTTAATATTCTGTGGCTGTAATATTAGGCAGCTTTCATTGTCCTTCAGCTTCAAATCCGATCCTGGAAATGTGATACAAAAATATTCTACTTTAGCAATTTTGAGAACTAATGGGGAATATTGCACATAGGAGAATATGGTAGTGTGAAAACCAGGTTTATTAGTATTATTTTTATTTACTTGGTATTACCTCAGTGTACACTGAGAATTATTATGGGTATGTTTCAGAGGTTATACTAGAACCAAGCATATAGCCAAGGTGCTGATCAGGAGTATATAGTCCAGGGATGGTCCACCCTCATTGCTCAAATCAGAAAGTCCAAACACAGAAGAGACTACTTACTCCAATCTCTGCTGTTAATGGTTCTTGGTCAACAAGCCACACTGTGTCAGTTAATATACTGAATATTAGCAATGTGTTTTTATTGGTGAATGTAGTGGCCTGTTGACTAGATATTAGACATGGACTCGAATGGGTACATTTAAAGCTGTTCAATACATGTAAATCAGCCTGGCAGGTGTGGATCAGTGCTTGAGCATCAACCCATGAACCAAGAGGTCCCTGGTTCCATTCCCAGTCAGGGCACATGCCCAGGTTGCAGGATCGATCCCCAGCAGGGGGCATGCAGGAGGGAGCCGATAGATGATGTTTCTCTCTCATGGACATTTCTCTCTCTCTATTCCTCTCCCTTCCTCTCTCTCTAAAAATCAACTTAAAAAATATATTTTTAAAGATATGTAGGTCAGCTAAATCAGCTCAGAAATCCTCCCACCATGGCAGAAACAGTAAAAATTCCCATAAAGGCTGTAATTTAAACCTCGAGGGACAGGGCTTGGGACTTGACCCTCTAACACTCCTCTGTTCTGCTTTTTGCTTTATAGTTGCCTGATACCTACTGAAAGGTCCTAGGATCTGGCTTCTGAAATGTTATTACATCTGCTTTAAAAGAACCCCTCACCCCTGGTGGTAGTCAGAACACCTGAAAAGATAGAGAGGTGGGATCTTGTCTACCTCACTGAGTAGGTTGCATAAACTGCGGCCTGTAGGAAGAGGTTATAGGGTTAAGCCTCAGACTGACCTGCTGGCAAAGTCGCAAACAAGTCCCAGCTTGGAGGGCACAGTCCTCTAAGCATAATTAAGCTTGATCTTGTGACTGCTCCCTAGATCTTTCCTGGGTAGCTAGTGGACTGTGGGAGGGGCAGCAAGCGCTGCCAAAACAAGTGAAACTTACAAGAACATTGTAAATTACCTTGTTTGTCCCTGACTATAAATAAAGCATCAGCTTTGCAGTCTGGATCAGTTCTGTGGCCTCAGCAAGGCACAGAAGATCCACCTAGACTCAGCTTTTTCTCTTTGTCTATCATTTCTCCATCCTTCACCACCTCCCTCAGGCTTGCCTAACCCTTGGCTGTGCTGGCGTGGCACAAGTGGCGCCCAACGCGGTGCTGAGTTCGGCCCAAGTGGCACTCAATGCGAACCTGAGTGTGAAGGAACTGAAATTGTCAGGTGAAAGGACGCTCCAGTGAAGCACGTGCAAAAAGGAAGGTAAGGAGCACAGTGTAGTACTAGCTAGGTGTAAAACATGGGAAATCCAGGATGGCAGGGAAAGAATGTATGCGTATCCATGCTTAAGGCTATGCTCCAAGCAAGGGGCTGTTCTGTGAGGTATGAACAGATTTTCGATTTTTTGGATTTTGTAAGTAAAACCTGCCCATGGTTTTCTGAGGAAGGAAAGGTAAATATAGAGGCATGGGAGAAGGTAGGAAAACAACTTTGCAAACATTATATAGCTGAAGGTCCAGAGGAAATGCCTACCTCTGCTTTCAGTCTGTGGTCCCTGATTCGGGACTGCCTAGAGCCCACTCCAGAAGGGGAGTGGAGGAATGTGGCAGGGAAATGCAAATCTTGGCCAAATTGGGTGATTAGTTATTACTTTGGAAAGCGAAAAAGAAAGAAAACATTTAAGATCTGTTGCTGAAACTTTCCCCGAAGTAAGCAGGATGTGGAGGAAGGGAAGCTCATGGCGATCCAATATGGAAGTCCACTCTCTCAGTAGGCTAATTTAAAGTTTCCTTTTTTGCAATGAAAAAGTCTTAAAAATTTAGAAATGTGTCTGGAATTTCTATGCTCCTGGGGAGAGAACCTAGCTGTAAGACAGAATGCGCATATAGTCCGATTTTGGACATTTAGATTGTCTTCAGCTGGAATCTCTCTGCAAAAGCTACAGAAAATGAAAAACCCAGAACTGTTTTTTTTTTCTTTCCTAAGGAAAATGGCGAAAAAATCTTCTCCAAAGAAATTCAAGCTAATTCCAGCAACAGTATTTGCATTTCCATAATAAAGAGTAGTTTTCAAATACTAACGAACCTTGTTAAAAAGTTAACTTTTAAGACCTTCAAGAAAAGAAGTAAATTTGTCTTTGTTATAGAATTTATCCAAAGTAAATGCCTTAAAATAATTGGAATTGGATTTGAGTCTCCAAGCCTGGTTTTCCAGAGCCATTGGCAAATAAAAAGTAAAGTTTAAATTTGCCTCATAAAAAACCTAGAGGACAGAATTGAAGCTACTAAATTATGTCTTGTATTTTTCTTAAAAATATAAAGTGTTATTCATCTAGGACAGTGATGGGCAACCTTTTGAGCTTGGTGTGTCAAACTTCGCCAAAAAATTGAGCATAACTCGGGTAGTGTGTCACTTTGAGGAAAAAACATTATTTCACAAATGTTTCATCCTCAGGAGCAGCAAATATTTCATCCTCAGCATGTGGCCGCCTCAGCGGCTGCGTGTCATCAGAAATGGCTACGCGTGTCAGTGCTGACACGCGTGTCATAGGTTCACCATCACTGATCTAGGAAATGCTAAATATATTTGTCCTGCCAGCTTTAAAAGTTCAAAGTGCAAATTAAATTGGGAGAAATTATATAGTTGTGGTAAATGTCTAAAGTATAAGAATTTATTTTTGAGAAAGTAAAATGTTGTGTTTTCTCTAATAATTAGGAATTCAAAATAAGTTGCTTATTATTGGTCTAATTAAAAAAGAGGATTAATTCTGTGATCCCAACCAAAATTTTTCTATGCAAAAACTAGTTTAAAATCTAATTGATATCTTAAGATAATTATAAAAAATATTATAATCTTTAAATCATATATGGATATATATATATGTGTTTGATGGTGTTTTTTCCATGTTAAAATTTCAAGTCTTAACAGAGATGATTCTTGGAAAGCTCTAAGGGCACCCGGAGTAATACAAGAAATTTATTCTCTTTTCTTAAAGGAAATCTTTTTAACCTTTTGCACTCGGATGTCGAGTGTGACTCGACACGGTTAGCATTGGTAGCAGCTCTTTTTATACTCTGAATGTATCAATAATTTGAAATATAAAAAAATCCAAATAAATAAGTTTGTATGAAAAGAAATTCCAGTTTTTTATTCTACTGCCATGCTTTGTAAAATCTGGGGTATTTAAAAAATTAAATCCCGAGTAGAATAAAGGAATTGAGAAAAAAGCAAGCGAGTGCAAAGGGTTAAATTTAACAGATCTAAATACTTGAAAATGCATGGAAAGCCTTATCAAATAAAAATTAATAAATATATTTTAAATGTTATGAAGATTTTTTCCTCTAAGAAGGGAAAAATGAAGTAACTAAATATCTCTTATAATGCAGGATTCTCTGCATTGTGCTGCATTATGCATAGCACCTGAAAAAGTTCAAAGGACATTTCCTTTTTCTTATCTTGGCAGCATTATTGAGGGAAAAACAATAAAACCTCAGAAAATCCAAATTCGGACTGACACTTTACTTACATTAAATGACTTCCAAAAATTATTAGGAGATATTAACTGGGTTCGACCTGCTTTAAAATTAACAATTGCTGACTTAAGCCCTTTATTTCATACTAAGGGGAGTTCATGTCCGTCATCCCCACGCTGCTTGACAGAGGAAGCCAAGATAGCCTTACATAAAGTTGAGGATGCCTTAAGTTCAGCACAACTTACTAGCATTGATTACTCTCTTCCCTTACAGGTTTTAATTTTCCCTACGACACATACACCCACTGGGGTCATTTGGCAAGCTCCTGGAGTTGTTGAATGGCTATATTTGGCTCATTCTCCAACTAATGTATTAACTCCTTTCCATGATTCGGTTTCCCAGATAATAGCTCGAGCCCGCCTTCGAACAGGCCAATTAATGGGCCAAGACCCTGACCTTATTGTAGTGCCATTTACAGCTATACAGCAAGACTGGCTCTGGCAATGGTCAACAAATTGACAAGTTGCACTTGCTAATTTCTCCGGACAGGTTGGTAACTATTATCCAGCAAATAAGGTCTTACAATTTCTCTCAGTTACTACCTTTACCTTCCCAAAGATAGTGAAGTCACAACCTATACCTCAGGTACTAACCATTTTTACAGATGGATCCAGTTCTGGAAAAGCTGGATACTACTGCAGCAGAGGTGCAAAGGTCCTTCAAACCCCTTATATTTCATCACAATGGGTAGAAACACAAGCTCTTATCTATGCCTTGACAGATTTTGCCACGGAGCCCATTAACCTATATAGTGATAGTGCCTATGTGGTAAGTATGGCCAAAATTATTGAAACAGCTACTATAGGGCACACTAATTCAGAGGAACTCTTTCATTTATTTTTCAACCTTCAAAAAGTCATTAGAGAAAGACAATTTCCCTGTTTTATCAGTCATATCCGATCTCATTCAGTTCTCCCTGGTCCATTAGTTATAGGCAATGATGCTATAGATCGCCTCCTTGGTGTAATGCAAGAGGCTACCCCATTTTCTCTTGCCCAGTCCTCCCATGCTTTGCATCATCAAAATTCTTCTGCCTTACGCAAACAATTCTGTATTTCTTGGGAGCAAGCTCGTCAAATTGTTAAGCAGTGCTCTCAGTGTGTAATTCATTGCCCTGTACAATCATTGGGGGTTAATCCTAGAGGTCTTAAACCTAATCAAATTTGGCAAATGGATGTCACCCAAATACCGGAATTTGGTAAGCATAGATGGGTGCATGTTAATGTAGATACCTGCACCTGCTTTATCTTTGCGACTCCCCAAATGGGAGAGAGTGCCAAACATGTAATTAATCATTGCCTAGTTGCCTTTGTGGTACAAGGTCCTCCCTTAGAGCTAAAGACAGACAATGGACCTGCATACACTAGTTCTGCTTTCCAACATTTTTGTCAGCAATATCAAGTTTGTCATAAAACTGGTATCCCTTACAACCCTCAAGGTCAAGCAATAGTGGAAAGAGCAAATCGTACCCTTAAAATGCAATTACTAAAACAGAAAGGGGGAGACGGATGTTATGTGTCACCTCAAAACAAACTCAGTCATGTTCTTCATACTTTAAATTTTTTAAATTACAATGCAGAGGGTTGTACAGCAGCTGAAAGGCATCAGGCCTCCTGTACAATAACATCCATGGGGTTAGCCCAATGGAAGGATGCACAAACTGGACAGTGGTTTGGACCAGATCCAGTAATGATGTGGGGAAGAGGTTGTGTTTGTATCTTTCCAGAAGGAGCCGTGCAGACAATTTGGGTGCCAGAGCATTACGTGCGTCACCACAGTGGACCCAGAGAAGCTCCTTGTCCCATCGTTCAAAAGACTGAGAGTTGCCCCAATGACAGCAAAGCGGAAAAGGAAGATGACGAAGGCTACGCAAGAGACCGAGGTGCCAACATAGGGTCAGCTGAAGAAGTTAACAACTGAGGCCCAGCAGATGGCAGAAAAGCAGGAAGTAGAAGCTACTCCCTCAACCATGTTTCTGGCCATGCTAGCATTGGTTAGCTACCAGTCTTCTGCAAACTCTTTCGCAGCCAAGTCTGAGGACGCTTGAGTAAATCAGCAAAAGAAACTTTCATTTAGTAGGAAAATGTTACTGTAGTTTGATTTCTCTATTATTGTTGTGTTGCATTGGCATTGTTTTATTAATAGCCATGTCTGGGTTTTGCATTTGCATTGTTTTGTTATTGGATTTTGCATTGGCATTGTTTTGTTAATGTTTTAATAGTCAGAAATTTGTTCTTGATGTTTAAATTTTACTTCCATTATTAGTAGCTTAAATTTAAAAGAAAGGGTGAGATGTAGGAAGCGGTTATAGGGTTAAGCCTCAGACTGACCTGCTGGCAAAGTCGCAAACAAGTCCCAGCTTGGAGGGCACAGTCCTCTAAGCATAATTAAGCTTGATCTTGTGACTGCTCCCTAGATCTTTCCTGGGTAGCTAGTGGACTGTGGGAGGGGCAGCAAGTGCTGCCAAAACAAGTGAAACTTACAAGAACATTGTAAATTACATTGTTTGTCCCTGACTATAAATAAAGCATCAGCTTTGCATCTGGATCGGTTCTGTGGCCTCAGCAAGGCACAGAAGATCCACCTAGACCCAGCTTTTTCTCTTTGTCTATCATTTCTCCATCCTTCACCATCTCCCTCAGGCTCGCCGAACCCTTGGCTGTGCTGGCGCGGCACAGGGGCCTGTTTGCTAATGAGTGTTTTTTAAAATAAATGTCTGAGACTTGCTTTCATTATAAGCTGAGAGCATGATTGTGGGGAAATAGCTCATCTTCATCTTCATCAAACTTTTTTAAAGGATACAACATCGATCCAAAGAAATCTAAGAATTGTGTTTGGCCAATTAGGTCAGTTTTCTGAGAAGCCAGAAGAAATAATAAAAGCTTCCATAATATAACTGACTTCAATGTACAAAATCTGTATCTGTCTTATTAATCCGTGTATCCCCAGCCCCACTCATGTCACCCACATAGTAGGTGTTCAATAAGTAATTATCAAGTGAGTCAATGACTAACCCTGAATAAGTTCTTTAAGAGAGCTTTTCCTAAAGAGCCATGGGCCTCAGTAGTTAGAACTAGAGGACTAGGAAAGAAAATTCTGTGTGCTTACTAGAGGGGAGACTGAGAGATTAATCCATGCTGTCAATACTTGATGCTTCGGGAAACTGTGCCTTCCAGGGAAGAGGCAGACATTTCAGACCTTAATGCTCTGCTGTCACATTCTTTATGAAGAAGGAATCTTCCATTAGTGAAGTGAGAAGGAGTACAAGTAAGAATTTCCCATCAGGATACTCTGGATCTAGTTTCAAGCCACCAACGGATAAAGAGATTTGCCTAGTTAGGAAGTTATATGTGACTGGGATGGTTAATTTTATGTGTCAACTAGGCTGGACCATGGTGCCCAGACACGTGAGCAAACGTTAGTTTGGATGTTTCTGTGGGAGTGTTTTTGGATCAGATTAATTTTTATTTATTTTTAAAAGGCCTCACTTACTTATTACTGACCTAACCTACTTACTACTGCAGAAAAATATTAACAAAGATAAAAATCAGCCCTAGCCAGTTTGGCTCAGTGGATAGAGCGTCAGCCTGCGGACTAAAGGGTCCTAGGTTCGATTCTGGCCAAGGGCACATGTCTGGGTTGTGAGCTCGATCCCCCCCAGTAGAGGGCATGCAGGAGGCAGCCCATCAATGATTCTCTCTCATCATTGATGTTTCTATCTATCTATCTATCTATCTATCTATCTATCTATCTATCATCTATCTATCTATCTCCCTTCCTCTCTGAATCAATAAAAAATATTTTAAAAAAATAAAAATAATTCTTCCAATAATTTTCAAATAAAACACATCCAACTGTCCAGATAGTGATATTTTCAGTGATATAAGATGCAGGCAACCCAGATACTACATTAATATGTGAACCATCTCATGCATGATTCCTGACCCAGCTTATGCTTCTCCAATGTCTCCTTTTGCAGTTCTGCCTGATTTTGATGTTTATTACTAGTTTTCATCCAAATCCATTGGGGAATGGGCTGACTCTGTGCTTGTTTCATTTTTTTTAAATATATTTTTATTGATTTCAGAGAGGAACGGGGGGGGGGGGGGGGAAGAGATAGAAACATCAAAGATGAGAGAGAATCATTGATCAGCTGCCTCCTGTACATCCCCCATCAGGACTGAGCCCACAACCCAGGCATGTGCCCTGACTGAGAATCAAACCATGACCTCCTGGTTCAAAGGTCAAAGTTCAATCACTGAACCACACTACTTGGCCTTGTTTCTTCTTCTTCTTTTTATTATTGATTGATTGATTTTGGAGAAAAATGATTATTTGTTGTTTCATCTCTTTATGCATTCATTGGTTGATTCCTTTAAAAAAATTTTTTTAATCCTTGCCCAAGGGTATCTTTTCCATTGATTTTTAGAGAGAGTGGAAGGGAGAGAAGGAGGAGGAAGAAGAGGGGGGGGAGAGAGAGAGAAACATCGATTGGTTGCCTCCTGAACAAGACCCAATTGGGGTTGGGGATCAAACCTGCAACCCAAGTACATAATCAAATCTATGACCCTTTGGTGCATGAACTGACATTCTAGCCACTGAGCTACACTGGCCAGGGCCATTGGTTGATTCTTGTAGGTGCCCTAACTGGGGGATCAAACCCGCAGCCCTGGCATATAGGGAAGAAGGTCTAACCAACTGACCTATTCAGCCAGGTTGTCCAGGAACCTCTTGATCCTGAAAGTCTTGTGAGAAGACATGGTTAAGGAGAGTCAACCTGCCCTGACGGGTTTGGCTCAGTGGATAGAGCGTTGGCCTGCGGACTCAAGGGTCCCAGGTTCGATTCTGGTCAAGGGCATGTACCTTGGTTTCGGGCACATCCCCAGTGTGGAGTATGCCGGAGGCGGCTGATCGATGTTTCTAACTCTCTATCTCCCTCCCTTCCTCTCTGTAGAAAACCAATAAAATATATATATATATATAAAAAAGAAGAGTCAACCTCATGCACCATGATGGTGGAGAAAGAAAGCAAGATTAACTTTTGAATTGGTGAATTCTGAGTAAAGCAGATAACCTTCTATAATGTGAATGGGCCTCTTCCAATCTGTTGAATGCTATACAGTCATAGCACTGCTTAAGGACAGAAACATACTCTGAAAAAAGGCATCATTAGGCAATTTCGTCATTATGGGAATGTCATTACACAAACCTAGATGGTGTAGCCTAGTACACAGATTGGCTATATGGTAGAGTCTATTGCTCTGTTATAGGATAGTAAGATGCTAGAAAAAATTCCAGGGCAGGAGAATAAGGTAAACTGAGATAAGAAAATTAAACAAGGTCAGTTTGGCAGACTGCAGCCAGCTCGTATATAGGAATCCCCTATCTCGCCCTAGCCAAGGACACTTGAGAGCAAATGGTTAATGTCTCTCCAAAGACAGCAGGAGAGGAGGAGAAAGGGGGGAAGAGGAATCTTAATGCAACTAGAGAATACATAGCATAAACCACCCTAAAACTTAACTAAAAGACAGCAGAGAGGAGGGAGGAGGGGGAAGGAAGAGTCCAGTCTATCTCATCCCACTATTTAAACAGAGAAGCCGCAGTCTCGAGATTTAATTGCCATGTGTTTCTCAGAAATTCTGGAAAAGCCATAACAAAGTAAGAGAGAGAGAGACCTTCAGAGTTAACCTGTTCCAGGATATCTAGCAAAGGAATTTTTAAATGTATAGACAGAAAAGTATATAAACGCTAGCTATACCCCCACTCCACTTGCTCCTCAGATTAACCAAGAGAGCCCATCCGCATGTTATGCCAGATGATAAATTTGCTTGCCTTGCTTCTTTAATAAATGTGCATGCTTCAGTTTCTTAAAATAAATTGGCTTTACCACAACACAATCATCTGGAGCCGCTCATTTGAACTCATTTGTATGAGAAGACAAGAATTGAGGTGGGGATAGCCCTTTCCCCCTGACTCAGGGGACTGTCTGGTGTCTATGAGAGGAACCTGTAACACTTCTAGGCTGCAAACCTGTACAGCATGATACTGTAGTGCATACTGTAGGCATTTGTAACACAATGGTAAGTATTTGTGTATCTAAACACATCTAAACATAGAAAAGGTATAGTATAAATACTGTTAAAAGATTTTTTAAAAATGGTACACATGTATGGGGAGGACATTTACCAAAAATGGAACTGGCAGGACTGGAAATTGTATTGGGTGAGTCAGTGAGTGAGTTGGAAGTGACTATGAAGGCCAAGGATATTATCATTCACTACTGTAGATTTTATACACACTGTACACTTAGGTTTCACTAAATTTATTTTAAAAATTATTTCTTCAATAATTTGACCTTAGCTTACTAGAATTTAACTTATAAACTTTTTAGTTTTCTAAAAACTTTTGAGTCTTGTAAGACCACCTAGCTTAAAACACAAAAACCTTGTAAAGCTGTACATAAATATTACCTTTCTTTATATCTTTATTCTATAACCTTTTTTTCCCATTAAAATTATTTATAATGTCTTTTTTTGTTGTTGTTACAAACAAGGACAAAAATACACACATTAGCCTAAGCCTACACAGGGTGAGGGTGGTCATTATCACTGTGGTCTTTCACATCCATATTTTTTCCCACTGGAAAGTATTCAAGGGTAGTAACACGCATGAAGCTGTCATGTCCTATGATAACAATGCCTTCTTCTGGAATACCTCCTCACAGACCTGCCTGAGGCCCTGAGGAGGTGTCACTCTTTTCAGAAATATGTCCACATGATTTGCTTGAGTCCTCCCACTGTGGGAGCACACTGACCACCAGGGGGCAGCTCCTGCGTTGAGCATCTGCCCCCTGGTGGTCAGTGCACGTCATAGTGACTGGTCGTTCTGCTGTTCCGTAGATTTGCCTATTATGCTTTTATTATATAGGATAATGCTAAATGTAATGGTTAATTTTATATGTCAACTTTACTGGGCCAAGGGATGCCCAGATAGCTAGTAAAACATTATTTTGGGTATATCTGTGAGGATATTTCTGAATGAGATTAGCATTGAATAGGTAGCCTGAATAAGGAAAATCTCACCAATGAGGGTGAGCATTATCTAATTTGTTGAGAGCCTGTATAAAACAAAAAACTGAAGGAAGGGTAAGTTTCTTGGGCCTCTAGGTTGAAAATGGCAAATTGTGGGACTTTTCAGCCTCCATTATCACATGAGCCAATTTCTCATAATAAATCTTTCTATATATATTTAATTGGTTCTGTTTCTCTGGAGAGTCCTAATACAATAAATATATTAGAAGATCTGAGAAAATAACAAATCTAATATTATTGAATGAATTCTTACTGTGTGCCAGAAACTTTTATAAGCATTTAAGACATTACTCATTTAACTGGTTAACTACAATTTAAAAATAAGAAAATGGAGATTTAAAATGGCAGTAGTGTAAGTGGAAGCTACACTGACACTCTCTCAGGACCAAACTGGAAATGCAACTAAAATACAGAAAAACCACCCTGAAAAATCATTTGAAGACTAGGTGGAGAGAACTGATAACCATGGACAGTATAGAAAGTGGAGACCGTATAGAGACTAGTAGGAAGTACAGAGACACAAAAGGGCTGGCCAGGTTCCTACAGACAGGAGCTGAAGTCCTAGAGGGATATCTCAGTTGTGGGGTGTTCCCACTGAGAACTATGAAATCTAAAGCCCAAACTGGGGTCCCCATCCCAGAGAAACTGAAATGAGAAAGGTACCCACATAATGCCTCTCTATGAAAAGCATCAGGGTTGCTATTTGTCAGCCAGAGACAGCTGGGAATGCAGGCACTTTCTTAAAGGGCCAATGCACAAAATTTTGTGTGCAGCCACTCACCTTGAGCTCTGGCAGAGGGAGGGCAGAGTGGACAGAAGCTGTATGAGGACAGTCTAGGGTTCAGGTCTTGGGTTGGAGCTCATAGGGCAGCCACCCTGGTTTCCTGTACTGAGTCATTCTCTCACACTGCAGAGTACATCTTTCTCTTGCAGTCCTTTGTAACCCAGGTGGTTTTGGCCTGGGGGAAAGACAGTTTCCCCACCCTATAATCTATTGCCTAAGGCTAATCAAGGCTGATAACAACCAGACTGCAGACTGAGGTGAATATCTGGAGGCTTTGAGTCTTTGATCTAATCCTGGGCCAAGGGCTAGGAAAAGGAGACCCTGGTTCAAATCTTGGTCCTTTCCAAAGGCATCCAACCCCAGAAGAGGGACCCACAAGCTGTGGATTACTTATAGCCCCAAACAGGGTACTCAGGACCAATCAAAAACATCGTCTGACATTGTCCTGCACTAGAGATTAGAAGTCATAGCAGATCTACCTAATACATAGACACAAACCCAAATAGGC
Organism: Cnephaeus nilssonii; assembly: GCF_951640355.1. Classification (NCBI taxonomy): domain Eukaryota; kingdom Metazoa; phylum Chordata; class Mammalia; order Chiroptera; family Vespertilionidae; genus Cnephaeus; species Cnephaeus nilssonii. The sequence goes on along the minus strand of NC_137072.1, from coordinate 20,305,132 downwards.
AGCCAAAATGGGGAGACAAAACAACAACCCCCAAATGAAAGAATCCTAGAATTCTCCAGAAGAGCTAAACAGAATGAAGATAAGAAATTTATCTGATATAGAGTTTAGAATAATGATGGCAAAGATGTTCAACAGCATGAGAAAAGATATAGTAACTATGAAAAATGATCAGTCAGAAATAAAGAATGACATAGCACTAGTAAATAACACATTGGAAGGAATACACAGCAGATTGGGTAGGCAAGGATTGGATCAGTGAATTAGAACAGCAGTCGCCAACCTTTCTTTTTGGACCTCAGGACCAAAAGTTGAAGACAGGGTAGAAAAAAATCACTCAATCAGAAAACCAACAAGAAAAAACAATTAACAGGAGGACAGCTTAAGGCAGCTGTGGGACAATGTGAACTGTAACAATATTCACATAATATGTGTGCCAGAAGGAGAAGAAAGTGAGGAAAGGATAGAGCAGGGGTCCTCAAACTACAGCCCATGGGCCACATGCGGCCTGCCGAGGACATTTATCTGGCCCGCCAGGTGTTTTTGCCGCCGCTGCCTATCCTGCTTAGCAGCCAACTTAGCAGTGTGCATAGGAATTTGTTGATAGTTTTTTTTTTAAACTATAGTCCGGCCCTCCAACGGTCTGAGGGACAGTGAACTGGCCCCCTGTTTAAAAAGTTTGAGGACCCCTGGGATAGAGAATGTGTTTGAAGAAATAATAACAGAAAACTTTCCTAACCTGGTGAAGAAAAAAGACATAAGTCCAGGAGGCACAGAGAGTCCCTAGGAAGAAGAACCCAAACTGGACAACCCCCAGACACATCATAATTAAAACGCCAAAAGTTAAAGACAAAGAATCTTAAAGGCAACAAGAGAAAAGCAATTTGGAGCTTATTTCTCATCAAAATCTACAGGCCAGAAAACAATGGCATGAAGTATTTACGGTAATAAAAAGCAAGAATCTGAAACCAAGATTACTATATCCAGCAAGGCTATCATTCAAAATGGTGAAATAAAGAGCTTCCCAGACAAAAAGAGGCTAAAGGAGTTTATCATCACCAAACCAACACTGCAAGAAATGCTAAAGGGACTGCTGTAATGAGAAGAAATAGAGAGAAAAACACAGCTATACAGAATTAAAATGGCAATAAGTATCTATCCTACATAATAAAGAGCTAATATGCAAATGGTTGTTACGCCCTCATGCCGTCATGCCATAAGGGCTCAGACACTCAACACTGGGAAGAAAGGAATGGGGACGAGCCAGGTTGCAGCCCAGGAGAGGGACAAGCTGCCCGCCCTGTGGTCCCAGATGCCAGTGGCTGTGCCTGTTCCTACAGCCCAGAAGAGGGACAAGCCACATGCCCCATGGTCCTGGGTGCCAGTGGCTGTGGCCTGGGCAAAGCTGCCTGCCCATGGTCCCCTGCAGCTGTGGCCTGGGTAAAGCTGGCCTGGGTCCTGGGTGCCTACACCCAGCCAGAGGGAGGGAAGCCCGGGCCCCAGATGCCTGCGACCAGCCGGAGGAGGTAATCCTGTGTCCTGGGTGCGGGGTGAGGCAGAGGCAGTTAGGAGCGATCAGGCCAGCAGGGGAGCAGTTAGGGGCAATCAGGCTGGTAGGGGAGCAGTTAGGGGCGATCAGGCAGGCAGGCAGGCAGAGGGGTTGGGGCAATCAGGCAGGCAGGCAAGCAGTTAGGAGCCAGTGGTCCCAAATTGTGAGAGACAATTGGACATCCCCCAAGGGGTCCCGGATTGGAGAGGGTGCAGGCTGGGCTGAGAGACCCCCTCCCCCCGCTGTTCCCCCCCCCCCCCCCGCCCATGCACGAATTTCTACAAGAGACCCACTTCAGAATAAAAGACTCACAGAGGATGAGAATGAAGGGATGGAAAATTTTTTTTTCCATGCAAATGGAAAAGAAAAAAAAACTGGAGTAGCAATACTCATATCTGATAAAACAGACTTCAAAATGAAGGCCATCAGAAGAGCCAACAAAGGTCACTACATAATACTAAAAGGATCGATCCAACAAGAAGATATAATCCTGGTAAACATATATACACCCAATATAGGAGCACCTAAATATAATAAAGCTTCTAGAGGACTTTAAGGGAGAGATCGACAATACAGTCATAGTAGGGAACTTTAACACCCCGCTGACTTAACTGGATAGATCTTCCAGACAAAAAATTAACAAGGAAACAGTGACTGTAAAGGACACACTGGACCAGATAGATTTAATTGACATTTATAGAACATTTCACCCCAAAACTGCAGAATATACATTCTTCTCAAATGCACATAGGTCATTCTCAAATATAAACCATATGTTAGGACACAAAACAAGTCTCTACAAGTTTAAGGAGATTGAAATCATATCAAGCATTTTCCCAGACCACAATGGAATGAAATTAGAAATAAAGTACAGTAAAAACACCCCAAAACATTCAAACACATGGAGACTAAATAGCATGCTATTAAACAATGAATGGGTTACCAATGAGATCAATAAAGTAATCAAAACTTCCTGGAAACAAATGAAAATGAACACACAACAACCCAAAATCTCTGGGACGCAGCAAAAGCAGTCCTGAGAGGGAAGTTCATAGTACTATAGGCATACTGCAAAAAACAAGAAAAATTAATGATAAAATACCTACCCCTTCAACTTAAAGAATTAGAAAGAGAACAACAATAAAAGCCCAGAGTAAGTAGAAGGAAGGAAATAATAAAGATTAGAGCAGAAATAAATGACACAGAGACTAAAAAACAAAAACAAAATATCAATGAAACTAAGAGCTGGTTCTTTAAAAAGATAAGCAAGAATGATGAACTGTTAGCCAGACCCATCAAGAAACAAAGAGCAAGGACCCAAATAAATAAAATCAGAAACAAAAGCAGAGAAGTAACAGTTAGCACCACAGAAATAAAAAGAGCGTAAGAAAATACTAAGAACATCTATATGCCAACAAGCTGGACAATTTGGATGAAATGGACAAATTCCTAGACAAATGAGAAAATGCAGATACCAAGAAATTGACTTACGTGTCCAAGTTCACACAGATGGCAAGGGATAAAACTGAGTTCAGAACATGCTATTGTGCCAGAGCCTACACACTTAATCATTATACTGCATTGCCTCAGCAAACTGTCATGAGACAAATTGCAAAGTTAGTTTTGGCAATGGCCTAAGAAGTATTTTAAAGTTATCAGGTACTTATTAGCAACTTAATTATGAATCTGTATTGGTGGGGTTGCTGTACCAAATTAAACACATTACCACGCTGTCTAACCGGAGCCCAATTATCAGGGATATTCACCTTTGTGCAACACTTGTGGGAACAATAAATTAAGCAAAAAGCATGTACCCATAGAGGCTACATAGTTCATGGCTAAACTCCATTTGTTTTAATCTTAGGAAAGTTTCTTAACCTCTTACCTGGACCCTATATATCCTAACCATGATTATATAGTAAAGCCTCAATATAATGGACTAATTCAGGTGAGGGGTATTCATTAAAACCAAAATTCTATTATATAATAAAGTAGGTTTTCCAAATGGGTATGTCAAAAAATTGACAAATTAGTTTACCTCTTTTTACTTTTGTGGACACATTTGTATAATTAAAATTAAGTATGTATGAAAAATTTAATTTCACAGATAAGGTTTCTATATGTATTACTGTAACTTTATATTTATACTGAATAGGTCTAGTAAATGTGTGCATTCACCAGTCCCCGCGGGTAAACAAATGCACACGGCTCGGGCATGGCTTAGTGCATGTGGGCTATGTGGTGTGATTATCTGCTAATCATTTGCCAAACATTGTTTATGAGCCATGATGAATTTAAATAAACAGGCTATAGTTGTAGATATGTAATATTTATGTCAGCAAAATTACTGCAGTGTTTTTTCCAACATATGGCCTAGTTGCTAAAATTTGTTAAAAATAACAGTGAATTAATAACAAAATATAACCTGTTACTTTCATTATAAGCAAATCTTGGTTAAAAGCATTTTAAAATTAACAGGGTGCTAATTTTCACATATGACCTACAGACTGGAAATTTTGTCCATTAAAACGGAAGTCTGTTAAATCAAGGTCTGTGAAATCGAGGGTTTACTGTAATTCTAACAGAGTTTGAAATCTGCTTTCTTTCTCTACAGCCAATACAAGTGGGGAGATGGGCTTCTGAGGATGAGCAGCACGCTGACAGCAACAGAACGTTGGCATAAGGACATAGAAAGACTGAAAATCCAAAACAAAAGGTCAGGCCATTGGGAGGAGCAAAGTAGATCTATACTCATCACTGGCCCTGAGAACATCACTGCAAAATAGCTGCGTTTCACAATAATAACCACGAATCATTGATCATGTTTAATGCAACTATGTCCAACACACTCTCTTTAAAGGGCAGGTAAATGTATAAAACAATTGAAAAATATTGTCTTGATTCTAACAGTTATTCTAGCTTAATTCATTCTCTTAAAGTGGCTTGAAATAGGTGAAATTTTATTTCATCCTTTAAGCAAAGGGCAATATTTGTTTGTCACTTGAATGGGATCATTTTGTGTTGTTGTAACATCAGAGTTTTCAAGGCAGGAGGGACCTTAGAGATGGTATACTTTAGTTCACCCATTCAAGGGTCTCTGGGTAGGTAGGCCATTGCTAGGGCTAGGATATTTTTATCCTTCGGTCCATCACAGTGTATTAGTCATGTCAGGCTATGCTGCAAGTAATCAACAACCCCAAATCTCAATACAACAAAAGCCAATTTCTCACTTACACTGCAAGTCTCACATAGCTGCCAGGAAGGTCTTCTCCACACACCTCTTTAGGCATCCAGCTGATAGAGGCTTTGTCTTGTAGCAGCAGCAAAAGGCCTCTTGACCCACTTTACCAAGATGAAGAAGGAGAAGGAATCAGCACCATCAATTAAATATGCTTCCACTTATGCCGTTGATCGGGAAGTCACATGGCTTCACCACTCCAAAGGGAGCTAGAAACTCTATTCTTTCAAGCGCTTGGGAAGGAAGGGAACTAACATTGGTGAACACTAGTATTACCTACCATATCCTTTCCTTCCTATCATCCTTCCGAAACAACCTTGTAAATTACAAGACCATGATGTAGATAGTAACAATGATGACGACGATGATGATATCTGAAATCTGCACAGGTCCTGAAGGTCCAGAAAACACTTCTTTCATGTACACTATGAACTCCACTTTGTACAATAATATTATCTTCATTCTTTATAGGAGAAAATTAAGCTCAAGGAAAGTTCAATTGGAGTGATTTGCTTAGGATAGCACAAATGAGTCTCTCTAAGTCCAGCAGCCTGCACTCTAAGAGCCAAGCTGCAGGGCAGCGCTGGAGATGCAAACACTTACTGTGTAGAGGTTTAGTCAGTCTATACAGTAAATGTGTAGACAGCCTTGTTTTTTTTTTTATTGTTGAAAATATTATAGATGTCCCCCATTCCCCCCCCCCCAATGACCCCCTTCTCTCCACCCTGCCTCCTCCCCAGACCTTCACTACACTATGGCAGTCTCCTTTTTTTTTTAGTACAAGAACCACCCCCAACTATGCCTGGATTCCCTGGGTCAGACATTCTTTTACCCTCCCCAAGAATTAATCTCGAGTTTCTGACAAAGTATGGAAGTGCCAGCGTCCCATCTGTATGGCCTCGCACAGAAGGTTTGGAGGTCTAACTGCTTCTGGAATGAATGTCCAGCATTGTCCTCTTCACGCCCTCCGCCTCTGCTCTGCCAACTCCTGCACTGTTTGAAGGCTCTCAGTCACAACCATCTTGCTTCTCGGGTTTTTCCCGGTCCTAGTTTGAGGTTTAGCTTTGTCATGTCTTCTAAGTCAGTTACCACTTGTCCTCCTGCTAGGAGATGATACTGGAAGTCTAGTCGAAGCTGAAGAGGACCTGAGGAGAAAAGTGAAATAGGAATCTAATCCAAGGACAGGCCAACGTGAGAAAGCCATTCTCAGAATTCACTGGAAAAGTGCTTTAAAGCACAAGGGTTAATAAAAGTAAAGAAAATAGTGCAACTGGTTTCTAATTGTGATTCCCTACTTATAACCAAATGCACGCTTTATTTTACAACACAACATGCTTGGTGCATTAAGTATAGATACTTGGTATTTATTGTATTGTGGATGGCGGGGGGGCGGGGCGGGGGGGAAGGGAGATTCTGTGGAAGGTAACCTCACAGAGTGGTTTGATCAGAAATTCCTAACTGGGCAGGTCATAATAGGTAGTCATGACCCAGCCATATAACTGTTTAGTAAAAGCTTTATCTTTGCCTTCAGCAAGCCCTGTTCATTGTTTCTGTGGTTCTAGGTTAACACACCTTTGAAGTAACCACTCTCAAGAAAGCACACCTTGTTAACTCTCCAGTCATCCAATCTCCACCTTGCTCTTCCCCACCTCCATGTAATTTCTCCTTAATTTCAAATGCATAAAAGAAGCTGCAAAACGTATTTTGCAGAGCATTTGAGATCTTGCTCCACAGCATACTGGTATTTCATCAATTTGGCTCAAATGAACTGTTGTAAAAATTCTCTACAGGTTTGAACATTTCTTATATCAACAGTATTAATGTAAAAAAACAATGTAAAAACCACATGTTCCTCACAGAATGTCTTAGGTGGTATGTATTTGAATGATCATATATAGGCTAGAAATTTAAGGCATCAACTCACTGAATCTATATGTGAAAAAATAAATGACAATCCTGTGATAAGTTGACCCTGTTTGATCTACGGGATAACTTAACAATTAGGATTTTAGAAGCAAGGTAACCAAATGAGAATGGCAGACCCAATCACACAAGAAGTGTTTCGTGTTAAATTAGGTGCAGGACAGAATACAAATGCAAGTGTTATTGGAGGAACTTCTCTGATGCTAGTGGGAGTGGGGTATCCCTTTCCCCACCGGGAGCTGCGGGTTGGGTTCTTGCGCTATCTTGAGAAAAAGAATTTTCTAAGACTCACAGGGGAAAATGAATGCTTTTTATTTGCATGAAATTATATCCCTCAGTTTCCAAAGTCCCATTTCCCTTAAACCAGGCCTGGAAAATGTGCAGCTGGGGATTCAGCAGAGCCAAAAGCAAGGCCAGTGTCCAGAGTTTCCATTCCGTGGTGGAGTTAAGTCTGGCACGGCATCAGGCTGGTTGTAGTCCGTTATTCCATTGTGTGGGCCATGTGGGCAAGTGCAGAGCATGAGAGCACACCCCTGGCAACAAGGGTCCCAAGGGAGCCAGAGAGCCAAGAGAGAGAACTGCCTTCATTTAGGAGTTTAAGCATCAAGTCTCCCCTTGCGTGCAGTGGCCACGCCTATTCTGGCCACTGGCTGGCTCCCAGGTGTGACTGACATAACAGCACTTTCCCACGTCACCCAGACTTTACTGGGCATGTGTCTAAATGGCAGCTTCCCTTTGCTCCTTTCCAGTTACTAATTAATTACCAGGTCATTATAATGGTATCAAATGGTTTGGTCTTCTGGAAACATACATTAGTCGAGAAGACAAAACAAATGAATATAAAATGGCAGGTTCTTACAAAACAGTCTATCATAAAGAGCTATTTTTTTTTTAAACTTCAAATGATGTTGGAAATGTGAAGACCAGAAGGAAAAGGGGAGACAACAGAAGGAGGAATACACAGTGAGTATTTCATGCAAAAAGCTGAGCCAGGACTGGAAGCCTGAATATGATCTGGATAAATGGAGAGGAAGAGTCCGTTTGGGAAGCAGCAGGAGCGAAGGCTGGGTGTGCCGTGGTCCTGGAAAAGCGCCTGCCCCGGTTGTGCACACCAGGCTGCGTTATCCTTAGTTGAGCTGTGTATCTCCATCCCATCAGGTCATAATCGTGGAAAGACCAGTCGGGAGCCGAAAACCAGGACTACAGGCTTTCTTAGGGGAAAGAGACCAGCTGGGCTGTCCCGCAAGGGGAGAGCAGCAACCTGTGCTGAGGTGAGCACTCCTTTGGAGGGGAGGAATGGGAAGGGATGGGGGCTTAGGGTACTCGGCGCCCGCTGATTGCTGGCTTAATGTGTGGTCATATAGGGACAAGGGCTTAGGGTATTTGGCAGGTTTTGATTGGTGGTTCAATGTATAGTCCTTATACGGTACATGGTTAGGCACTCAGGTATTTCCGGGCTGCAGGTAACGTCATACTCCGCCCACCAGTTGGGGGAAGGGAGGATCTATCAATCGTCTGGAGCAGTGGTCGGCAAACCATGGCTCGCGAGCCACATGCGGCTCTTTGGCCCCTTGAGTGTGGCTCTTCCACAAAATACCACGTGCGGGTGCGCACATATAGTGCGATTGAAACTTCGTGGCCCATGCGCAGAAGTCGGTTTTCGGCCTGGGCGAGTCTATTTTGAAGAAGTGGCGTTAGAACACTCAAGGGGCCAAAGAGCCGCATGTGGCTTGTGAGCCGCGGTTTGCCGACCACTGGTCTGGAGGAAAGGGCCTTATTTTTCTTCGTATAAGTGGAGCGGACATTGCATTTGACACAGAAGAGGTGCTTAAAACTGTTTAGCTGATAGAGTTTAAACTTTTTGCTTAGACTACTAGGAAAAAAAACACCTACATGGTTCCACACATTTTCTTGAACCTCTTTGTTATTCATTTTAAAACAAAAAATTACATTCCTAATGTTCTTTTTCCTGGGCTACGGTGAAAGATACAGACTGTAATAGAAGGGCTAAGGCCAAGCATTTGTACTGCAGGCAAGTAAGTACTCATGTAACAATTGAACATGCTTCTTCGTTACTTTTTGTCATACTATTACCTGGGGAGAAAGTTTTAACTAAGTCTGAACTATTGCCGCACCAAGAGAGGGTTCCCTTAGTCCCTCATTTCTCCTGGAATGATGCACTGGCACAGTCCCGTTTACTTGCAACAAGTCCAGACTAGTGTTTCTTATTGTGTCTTAATGAATTTTAATTGTATCCCTCCCTATCTTGATATCACACTGTCTTTTTCATTACTGTATTTTGATTGCTTTTAATAATTCTTCAGCCTCCAAAACTTGAAACAGTTTGTAGTTTTTTTGTTTTGTTTTTTTAATCCTTTTTGTTTTTTAGAGAGAGAAAGGGAGAGAAAGATTGATTTGTTGTTTTACCTCTTTAGCACTCATTGGTTGCTTCTTGTATGTGCCCTAGGGATCGAACCCGCAACCTTTTGTATGAGGACTGTGGACGAAAGGAGCCACATGCTAACCTGACAAGCTCAGGGGAGGCCTGCATGGCAGTCTTGCAAACTCAGAGACCTAAAGTAACCACAGAGGATGGTCTGAAATTAAACTTTAACTAAACGCAGTTATGGTGGGCAGTTACGTCCTAGGCGGGTATCTTCACTGACAAGGTCAACCTTTACCTTAACTGAGCCTATCTGTCTTTTTGCATCTATGATGACATACCCTTGAAATGTCTGGGTAACTTGTAACTTCCCTTTTTCTGGACCCCCTGGGGCACAACCAAATGTGCTGGGTGCCAGGACAGATACCACAAATTCCTTCATTATCATGTTAATTGTTCCTGCACCCACCTAAGTATGTTGTCCATCATTTCACTTTTTATCCAATCCCAGGGGTTTCCCAGCTTTGCTTTCTCCCACCTCTCTAGTCTATCACCAATGGATTTCATGTAACCCACCTATGTCCCTTTCTTTGATTGCAATCCTCTCTAATAAAATGGTAATATGCAAATTAGCCATCACTCCGCTACATAAGCCACGCCTACCAGCCAAGCCACGCCTACCAGCCAATCAGGGCGAGTATGCAAATTAACCCCAATCCAAGATGGCTACAGCCACAGAGAGCAAGGTTTCCCAGGTAACAGAGCAAGCCAAGCTTTCCATAGCCGTTGCAGGCCTAAGCCTCCACTCAAGCTACAAAGTTTCAATTATAGAAGGTAAACAAATTCAAACAAATGGTGGCAGAATGGAGCTTGAGAGAGCAGGCCAGGGTTGCCGGAGGCAACAGGGGAAGCAAAGCTTTCCGCACACCCTGGCCGGGCTCACCCGCTTAAGGCTACAAAGTTTCAATTGTAGAAGGTGAATTAACTGCCACAAAAATGGCAGCCGCCCCGGAGGGAGCAGCAGGCTTGGCTCCGCTCCAGGCTACAAAGTTTCAATTGAAGAAGGAAAATAAATCCCAGATACCAGGGCCTCCCCTTGGGTTGCCAGCGGGCGTGGCCAGCCTGCAAACCACCACAGGCCCCTCACTCAGGCCGCCCCACGCCCCAAGGGAACCCCATCCTGATCCGGGACACCCTTCAGGGCAAACCAGCTGGCCCCCACCCCTGTACCAGGCCTCTATCCTATCTAATAAAAGAGTAATATGCAGATTGATCATCACTGCAACACACAATGTAGCTGCCCCCATGTGGTCAAAGATCCTGCCCCCATGTGAACACAAGATGGCCACTACAAGATGGCCAGCAGGAGAGGGCAGCTGGGAGGCACCCAGCCTGCAAGGGAGGGCAGTTGAGAGGGACCAAGCCTGCAAGGGAGGGCAGTTGGAGGTGATCAACCCTGCAGGAGAGGGCAGTTAGGGGTGACCAGGCTGGCAGAGGAGGGAAGTTGGGGGCAAACAGGCTGGCAGGGGAGCAGTTAAGCATCAACCAGGCTGGCAGCGGAGTGGTTAGGGGGTGATCAGGCTGGCAGGCAGAGGCGGTTAGGGGCAATCAGGAAGGCAGGCAGGCAAGCAGTTGGGAGCCAGCAGTCTCAGATTGGAGAGGGTACAGGCTGGGCTGAGGGACAACCCCCCGCCGTGCACGAATTTCGTGCACCAGGCTTCTAGTGTATAAATATAGATGTAACCCACCAATCTCCAGAGCATTATCTTAATTCATTGAGGTTGTGCTTCCCGGCATTTGTTGACAGTTTGGCTCAAATAAACTCACAAAAATTCTTTACAGGTTTCAATGTTTGTTTGTTTGTTTGTTTGTTTGTTTGTTTTTACATTGACAGGACGATGCTACAACCAACTGAGCTACCTGACCAGGGCATGTAGTTTTGTTTTATGTTTTGTCTTTTCAGACTGCTTAGCTCAGTGAATAAGCTAATGAGAAAAATGTGTTCAAGATCATGGGCTTAGCTTGTGCTGCTTTCTCTCTTCCTTGGCCACAGACGACCCCTCTGACCCGCCAAGATATTGTCAACATATATATTTTGGTCTTCACCTCTTTTTTGGCAATTTCTAAAACCCATGGAATTTCCTAAGTGATAAGAATAATAAAGGTACCTTTTGTTAGTCATAATAAGCCCCTTTCAACCACACCAGTGTTTGTTACTGAGGTGGTTTTGGAAAGCCCCAAGGATAGGGGCTTGTTGCCAGGGGAACAAATCAAGATTAGAAGGCTGGAACTTTCAGCCCCACCCCCTAACTTCCAGGGAGCGGAGAGGGGCTGGAGGTCCAATTAATCACCAAGGCCAGGGAATTAATCCATCACGCCTATGAAATGAAGCCTTCACAAATACCCAGAAAGAGGTTTATAGAGCTTCCGGGTTGGTGAACCTGTGGAGATGCCGGGAGGACGGTGCTGGTGAAGAGGGCATGGGGCCTCCACACCCCTTTCCCCGTACTTTGCCCTATCTATTCCATCTGGCTGTTATAGCCTTCTATAATAAATCAGAACTCTAGTAAGTATATTGTTGTTCTGAGTTTTGTGAACTGCTTTAGCAAATTATTTGGGGGTTGCAGGGACCTCTGATTTATAGCGGGTTGGTTGGTCAGGAGCCCAGGTGGCAGCCTGGTCTTAAGCTTGGCATTTGCAGGGGAGTAGTCCTGTGGGGCTGAGCTCTTACCCTGGGCTCTGATGCCACCTCCAGGTGCATAGTGTCAGAATGGAGTTAAACCGTAGGGCACACAGCTGGTGTTGCAGAATGGCCTGATGTGTGGAAAACCCACACAACTTGTGTCGGAGGTGAAGTGCTCTTGGGTAGTACTGAGAATGGAGGAGACACACAGAAGTGTGTTTTTCCTGAAGACCTCCCACCTCCCATCTCTAAATGTCCGTAAATGGTCTTGTGGTTACCGAGGGCTTCTGCTCAGGGGCCTTTTGGGTGTCAGATGTCCTGCAGGTGCTTGACTCACCCAGGAACGATGTTTCAAGGACGAATCTGAGTGAGAATAAAGCAAGTTGTTCAAGTAGAGGAAAAGAAAGAGGCCAGGGCGCGGGCGCCCCTATGAAAGGAGCGGCAAGCACAGCGTGGTCTGTCAGGGTGGGTGTGGGCCAACCTGGGAGTGAATTGTGCTCCCGGTCAGTTAGTTATTGGCAGTTTGTTTCCAAGGGTGTGGGTGGGGGGGGATTGTCTCCAAACATTGCGGTGTCAAATTCTGACTCCGCCTTCTGGTTGGGAGGGGGCATTGTTGTTGTGGACTCTCCAGTCCAAGCAGGAGCCTCCTGCCATTAACTCTTTCCCTGTGATCATTCCTGGAAGTAGGATGTCAGCTCCTACTTCCTCATCCCACTTGTCCGGATTTTCTCCTAACTTCTCCTCCTCCTCCTCCAATTTTTTAGAGAGAAAGAGAAGAGAGAGGGAGAGAGGGAGAGGGAGTGTGGGAGGGAGAGAGAGAGAGAGAGAGAGAGAGAGAGAATAATATCGATTTGTTGTTCCACTTTTTTATACATTTATCGGTTGATCCCTGTATGTGTCCTGACTGGGGATTGAACCTGCAACCTGAGTTGCCATGCCAGGTTTTCCTAACTTCTTTCTATCCTGCCTCAATGTGGCTGAAGTGCTAGGTTAGTTGAAGGATGAAGTGCAACTACTAACTTCTCCACTCCAAGGACTTGCCTTTCTGACAAAGGGCCATTAGCCTTTATAGTCATACTAGTGACCCAGTGCATGAAATTCGTGCACATTAAAAGGGAATTAATTAGAGGAAATATTTTAATATTGCTATTTGCCCTTTCTCTATAATAGAAGTGTCAGAGATGAAAGAAAATTAGAAAAATGTATATGAAAATCTTCCTCCTGTCAGAGTCTGGGGCACACCACCAGAACCAGAGTCAAGTCCCCACCCACCCATGTGCACCTTGAAATTGCGTGAGACCCAGACCCAGCCGGCCCCACCCCATTGGGCTAGATCCAGACCCGGCTGACCCCACCCACGTCAAGCCGCTCCAGGTGGGAGGTGAGGCCTCAGGTCGCCTGGCCTGGCGCCAGGCTGGGGGGTGGGGCGCCTTGATGTCTCCTGGCCCGGGCCAGGGGGTGCAGCCTCAGGTCCCCCGGCCCAGCGCCAGGGCGGGGTGTGCAGCCTGAGGTCCCCCAGGGCAGGCTGAGGCAGGGGGCACGCCTTGAGGTCCCCGTCAAGCCCCACATGGCAAGGGCGTGGCCTCAGGTCCTCTGGCCTGGCACTGGGGCAGGGGGCACAACCTGAGGTCCCCTGTCAATTCCCACTGGGCGGGGGTGGGCCCTGAGGTCCCCCGTCAAGCCCCGCTGGGCAGAGGGCATGGCCTGAGGTCCCCAGTCAAGCCCCACCGGGCGTGGGGCATGGCCTTAGGTCCCCTGGCCCCGTGTCGGGGTGGGGGGCATGGCCTGAGGTCCCCCTGCCTGATGCTGGGGCAAGGGGCGCAGCCTGAGGTCCCTGAAAAGTCCCACCAGGTAGGGGGGCACAGCCTCAGGTCCCTGCTGATTGCTCGTTTAGGCTCATTACAGGAACTCGGCCTCTGCTGTGGGCGCAGCCATCTTGTTACAGTGTGATGGTCAATTTGCATATTCCCTCTTTATTATATAGGCTGTTGAGTAATGATGGGGATACATTCTGAGAAATGGGTTGTTAGGGGATTCCATTGGGTGAAACTCCCAGAATGCACTTACACAAACCTATAATGTGTATACTGCCATACACCTAGGCTACTAGTATATGGAATCGGCTATTTTTCCTAGGACTCAAGCCTGTACAGCTTGTTACTGTGCTGAATACTGCAGGCAAGTGTAACACAATGGTAAGTACAGCCTGCGGCCAAAGTAGGCTTACAGTTGTTCATATGAAAAATAATACAATAATTAATAAATAGTAACACAGGAATAAACTGTGTTTCACGGACACACAACAGTTACTAATTAATAAATAGTAACACAAGAATAAACTGTGTTTCATGGACTCACAACTGTACAGTCCGTGAAACACAGTTTATTCTTGTGTTACTATTTATTAATTATTGTATTATTTTTCATATGAACAACTGTAAGCCTACTTTGGCCCCATTCTGTACTTGTTTATGTAAACATATCTAAACATAGAAAAAAAGCACTGAAAATACAGTTAAGAGACAGGAATTGGTGTACCTTTATGGGGCACTTACTGTAAATGGAGTTTACAGGACTGAAAATTGCTTTGGGTGAGTCAGTGAGTAAGTGGTAAGTGAATGTGAAGGCTCAGGGATCACTGTACACTACTGTAGGCTTTATACTCACTGTCCCACAACTTCCAACGCGGTCAGAAATACAACATCAAAGCTGTCAGTGCTGCCCTATGAACGGGGACGCGGGCTGGATTAACTGGAAATATTGAGAAGAAACTGGCTGGGTAAGGAGTAGATTATCATGGTAGTGACTTTCAGGAGGGAGTGAAAGGTGGCCTGCAGATCAGTAGGAATAAGAAATCAAAAGATCAAGGAACATAGGGGATTGTCATAGCAATGTGGTTTTGGGTATTGCATGTTGGAGCAGTGGTCGGATTAAGGGACTTTGTTAAAAAGGAGGGTGTTTAGCATGGAGAGGGTAGAACTGAGGACTCAATATTTTGATTTTAGAAATTCATTTTTGGTTCTATTGACCTTATCCATCACGCCTATGTAATGAAGACTTCACAAATACCCAGAAAGAGGTTTATAGAGCTTCCGGGTTGGTGAACCTGTGGAGATGCCAGGAGGATGGTGCTGGTGAAGAGGGCCTCCACATCCCTCTCCCCGTACTTTGCCCTATCTATTCCATCTGGCTGTTATAGCCTTCTATAATAAATCAGAAATCCAGTAAGTAAATTGTTGTTCTGAGTTTTGTGAACTGCTTTAGCAAATTATTTGGGGGTTGCAGGAACCTCTAATTTATAGAGGCCTGGGGGTGGGGGTGGGGGGGGCGGATCCCTCAGCCTGGCCTGTGCCCTCTCGGGATCCAGGACCCCTTAGGGGATGCATCAGTGGGCCAAGCGGCAGGCAGCCAGGGAGGAGCCCGAGCCTACCGGGCACAGTGCCGCTAGTGCTCAGTAGTGCTGCTGTGGAGTCAGGAGCCAGGTGCAAACATTTCACACTTTACCCAAATGTCTGTGAAGCGTTTTCCCGTGCCTCATCTTATTTGATCCTCACAGAAGTCCTGGAGTAGGTCGATAGGAGACTCGGTGGAATCCTATTTTCTTTTCATTAGCCGGAAATCGGAGATTTAGAAAGCTTAGAAACTTGACCTGACTGAAAAGAAGTAAGAAATGGTGGACCTTGAAAATGACTTCAGGTTTTCTCACTGTGCAGAATACTGTATAGTCAAACACCACTGCAGTTAAATATTTTACCCTTTGTTCTCCCTGCGTGATCTACAATAATAGTCCGCTTCGTGTTGATATTTACTGCTGTGTTGCTGACAATTACCTGAAAGAGAAGTTGGGGTGCTTCACTGGGCTGGAAAAAGTTTAACTAAATCAGAAAGCAGGTCTAATTAAGCAAGTTTATTCTATATCTATAAAAGGCTAAGTTGACACTTGCATGCCCAATACATATAAAGCTCTCGCTGGCGCTAATCACACGCATGTGTTTTCATCTGTCATTGTTGATTGTGAATTTGGTTGACACTTCTATTATAGAGAAAGGACGAATAGCGATATTAAAATATTTCTTCTAATTAATTTCCTTTCAATGTGCACAAATTCGTGCTCTGGGCCACTAGTTATTAAATAATTCAATTAAAAGGATATGAGCAGAGAAAAATTCAAAGCAAGCATTTATTAAAGCTTCTTACAAGCCCAGGCTTGGAGAAGGCCGCAAAAGACCATGGAGGTCATTTCACACAGCACAGTGGTGGTGGTTGTAAATTTTGGGGTCACTGAGGGAAGTTAGCCCGGAAGTACCCCTGCTCTGACTTCGGCCAGTTTTCTGGAGTGGCCCCTGCTGCGTGGTTCGGGGAAGCAGCAGCAACCAAAGTATACAATGTCACTATCTAAGTGCTCCTGTGACTCATTAAAAAATAAAAATAGAATAGAATATTTTATGCACACCCAGATCAACTCATGTGCTTTCTTTTTCCCTGTGACTTGGCAAGAAATGTGTGTTTTTTGTTTTTGGGTTTTGTTTTTTTTAGTGTTTGGTGCCAAGGCTCGCTGAGCAGGCACTTTGCCTGAAGGATCTGTGCAGCTATCTCCCTCAGAGGTCCCCCTGCCGCCCAGGGGGCAGGTACAGCCCGCAGATCACCTGACGCTAAGAGCAAAGTCTTGGGAACGTGTTGTCTAACTAGAACTTTTGTTACTAAATCCTTGTGAGAAAAAGGACTGAGAAAGATCCACAGAACACCGCTGTGGTGAGACTAATTAGGTGTTTTGATTCCTAAAGCAGAGGTGCTCTCTTTTAAGAAAAAAAGAAAAGCTCGAGTACTCTGCGCTCACTAGTTTCTAAATAAGAATGAAACGCACCCATTGGTGCTTTGAGCCCCTTTACTGTGATCACTTCTCTCCACTCCTTTCCTTTTTTCTTTTTTTTTTTTTTTTGCGTTCTCTTTCTTTTTTCCTTTTGTGATTCATTTAGTAGCACTACACAAACCAGCAAGGCCACATTCAGGATGCTGGCTAACTGATACAACTTGAGGTTTCTGGAAACAAAACAGCTGAGCATTTCCTTCGTGCCAAAGGAAAGGAAGTAGCGGTTGGCTAGGGCCCTGTGCTTTATTAAGAAAGCCATTCAGTCAGAATGATTTCCTGACTGGGGAGGTAAATTACCCAGTCAGTCTTTCCCCTATTGATCTGCCCAAAGATACAGATTTTATCTCAGAAAACTGGATGCAGAGGTAAAAGTTTGTTAAGCTAACACTTAACAAGCAAGGCAAGAGTAACGTCTACAACACTGCCTCGGAGAAAACATCTTCTCCGGTCTGTGAGGTGATACTACTCACAACTCCTGTCATGTTTGAATAAACTCTCAGATGTTGTTGTTATTTTCTGGTCTCCCTCATCAAATTTAATAGAACATTTGAAAAACAAACTTTTTTGATGACAATAGTGACATGTATTTATCATAGAAAATTCGTGAAATACAGAAAAGTTCAAGAAAGAAAATAAAACCACCCATTATTTTACCATCCAAATGTAACAACAGTATTGTTAATGTTAGGTAAGTATCCTTCTCGTCATTCTGTGGATATACACAAGTAAGCTGTAGAGACATTTGAGGCAGATGCTGTTGTTCAAGGTGAATTCTTGAAGTCCATGGTTTGACTGAAGGAGGAGAAAATGACCAAGACGTCTACTGGATTTGGTACCTGGTACCTGTGTCATTTAGGAAACTTTCAGTAGCAGGTAACTGACCATCACAATTAAATCACAAATAAATGCACTGGCTCATGAATTTGGGAACTGAGAGATAAAATACAAAGTGCCCCCCAGGACTGGCTCCATCCAGTAGTCCCAGCTCCATGTCTCTGCAGTTCTCTCAGCTCATGCTCAGGCCAGTGGCAAGATGGCCATAGCCATGCTGCCTCAGTTACATCACATGCAGAGGGAGAGGGGCCACATGCAAGAGTTCTCTCAAAAGAGCACAGACAACCCACAGACGGGGGAGAATATTTTCAAATCATAGGTCTGGGATCCAGAATATATAAAGAACTCTTACAACTCAACATTTAAAAGACAAATAGCCCAGACCTGGCTGGTGTGGCTCAGTTGGTTGAGCATCGTCCTGTGTGCTAAAAGGTTGCCAGTTCGATTCCAGGTCAAAGCACATGCCCAGGGTGTGGGCTTGATCCCAGGTAGAACACATGCAGGAGGCAGCCAATCAAAGTTTTGCTCTCACAATAATGTTTCTAATTCTCTCTCCCTTTCCCTATCTCTCTCTCTAAAAATAAATTTAAAAAATCTAAAAAATAAAAAGGGAAATAGCCCAATTTAAAAAGTGGAAAAAATATTTGAATAGACATTTATCCCAAAGTATAGAGATGGCCAATAGGCACATAAAAAGAAGCTCAACACCATTAGTCATTAGGGAAATGCAAATTAAAACCACAATGAGACATCACATTACACACACTAGGATAATTATATTTAAAAAGACAAATAATAGCAAGTGTTGCTGAGAATGTGGAGAAATTAGACATGGCTGGTAGGGATGTATAGTTTCTTTGTAAAACCAGTATGGAAGTTCTTCAAATAGTTAAATATAGATTTACCATATAACCCAGCAATTCTACTCCTAGGTATTTACCCAAGAAAATTGAAAACAGTTTGGCCGGCGTGGCTCAGTGGTTGAGCATCAACCTATGAACCAAGAGGTCACGGTTTGATTCCCGGTCAGGGCACATACCCGGGTTGCAAGGTCAATCCCCAGTAAGGGGCATGCAGGAGGCAGCCAATCAATGATTCTCTCTCATCATTGATTTTTCTATCTCTCTCTCCCTTTCCCTTCCTCTCTGAAATAAATTAAAAAATATTTTTTTTAAAGAGAAAACTTATGTACACACAAAAACTTGTGCACAAGTGTTCATAGCAGCATTATTCATAATAGGTAAAAAGTGAAAACAACCCCAAATCCATAAACTGATGAATGGGGGAAAAAAAAAAAGTGGTATACCCACATAATGGAATATTGTTCCACCATAAAAAGAAATGAACTATTGCTCTGCCTGGGTGGCTTGGTTGGTTGGAGCATCATCCTGTACATCAAAAAGGTTGTGGGTTTGATATCCCGTCAGGGTCTGTATGGGAGGCAACCGATCAATGTTTCTCTTGCACATTGATGTTTCTCTCTCTCCCTCTCCCTATTTCTTTCTTTCTAAAAAAAGTCAATAAAAAAATAAAAGAACTACTGATACTCACCACAACATGGGTCAACCTTGAACGCATTATACTAAACAAAAGAAGTCAGACACAAAGAGCCCTGGATCAGATGGCTTCAAAGGTGAATTTTACCAAACAGTCAAAGAAGAACTAGCATCTATCTTTCTCAAACTATTCCAAACATTCAAGATGAGGGAAGACTCCCAAGCTCACTTTACAAGACCAGACTTACCTGATTCTAAACCAAATAAAAATGCTATAAAATGCCCTAGCCAGTTTTGCTCAGTGGATAGAGCATCGTCCTGCAAACTGAAAGGTCCCAGGTTCGATTCTGGTCAAGGGCACATGCCCAGGTTGTGGGCTCGATCCCCAGTGGGGGGCTTGCAGGAGGCAGCTGATCAATGATTCTCTCTTATCATTGATGTTTCTATATCTCTCTCTCCCTCTTCCTTCCTCTCTGAAATCAATAAAGATATATTTTAAAAAACACAAATGTAAAAAACACTAATGTATAAAAAATGCTACAAAATATGAAAAGTAGAGGCTAATATCCCTGATGAAAATAGATGCTTCAATCTCCAACAAAATATTAGCAAACAGGATCCAGCAATACATTAAAAAGGTCAGACACCATGATCAGGTATGATTTTTCCAGAGATGCAAGGTTGGTACACTATTTGCAAATCAATAAACATGATATCTCACATACACAAAATGAAGGATAAAAATGACATGATTATATCAATAGATGCAGAAAAAGCAGTTGATAAAATCCAGCTCATATTCATGATAAAAACTGTCATTAACATGGTAATAGAGAGAGCATACCTCAATGTAATAAAGGTCATATATGACAGACCCACAGCCAACATCATACTCAATGAGCAAAAACTAAAAGCGTTTCTCTTAAGATCGGGTGTCTGATTTCACCACTTTTATTCATAGTACTGGAAGTCCTAGTCATAGCAATCAGACAAGAAGAAGATTTAAAAGGCATTCAAATTGGAAAGAAAGAAGTAAACTTGTCATTTGCAGATGACATGATACTGTATATAGAGAACTGTAAAGATTCTACCAAAAAACTATCGGAAGTGATAATGAATTTAGTGAAGTAACAGGATACAAAATAAGTATCCAGAAATCAGTTGCATTTTTATATGCCAACTAGTGGCCCGGTGCATGGATTTATGCACATTGAAAGGAAATTAATTAGAAGAAATATTTTAATATCGCTATTCACCTTTTCTCTATAATAGAAGAGTCAGAGATGAAAGAAAATTAGTAAAATGTATCCTATCTAATAAAAGAGTAATATGCAAATTAACCGTCACTCTGTCACAAAGATGGTGGTGCCCATAGCCACAAGATGGTGGCGCCCAGTCCCCTCAGCCCCGTCTCTGGAGTGTTTGGGCCTGTTGGCCCGGCCAGGGGTTGCAGGGACCAAGCGGAGAGGCAGGATCCACCCACTCCGGCAGCAGATCCAGCCTCACTGCTCCCCAGCATCTGGAAGTGTCCGGGCCTGTCAGCTGGGCTAGGGGCCTCAGCGGGCTTCGCTCCCTTCTCTGCTTCATTCAGTCCGCAGGAAGCCCTATTCTTGCAGGAATCTTCTTGCAACTGGCCTCTAGTATGAAAATAATATAGAAATTGATTAATAAATAAACAATAACATGATATAACAACAACAAAGAACTGAAATGAAAACAACAAAAACATGATATAAAAACAACATTGATAAAACCAATGATAAATTGATTAAACTTATTCTAATATCTCCCTGTATATGTGTGATTGGCGCCAGCAAGAGCTTTATATGTATCGCGCATGTGCTAGTCAACATTTATTTTTAAATTGCCAGTGTGTGTCATATGTACTGGCCAGTCAGCCAGTTGGCCAGTCGGCCAGACGTATGGTCAGTCACTTTGCCTTTTATATATATAGATTATTTTTTAGTTTCTTTTTCTGATGGTTCATTATCTACGTTAATAGCAGTGTTATTTACAGTAGCGAAGATTTGAAAGCAGCCGAAGAGCCATCCATACATAGATGAGTGGATAAAAAAAAAAAGTTGTAGGACATTTACACAACAGAATACTACTCAACTGTTAAAAAGAAGGAAATCTTACCTTTTGCAACAGTATGGATAGATAAGGAGAGTATTATGCTAATAATACTCTAGCAATAAGTTAGTCAGAGAAAGACAAGTACCATATAATTTCATTTATGTGTGGAATCTAATAAACAAAATAAACTAGCAAAGTGGAGACAGACTCATGGATACCGAGAACAGACTGACAGCTGTCAGAGGGGTGGGGGTTGGCGGCTGGGTGAGAAGTGTGAAGGTATTAAGCAAAGAAAAATGACTCAAGAACAGAGACAACAGTATGGTGATTCCAGAGGGGCGGGGTGGGGGAGGTGGAAGAGGGTAAAGCGGGTATAAATGGGGATGGAGACTTGATTTGGGGTGGTAAACACCCAATACAATATACAGATGATGTATTATAGAATTTATATCTAGAGCCTATATAATTTTTACTAACCAATGTCACTGCCATAAATTCAATTTACAAAAATTTCGACTCTTGAGCTTCTCTTATCTTGACAGCTCATATCTTAGGCCTATTTTTTTACCTGATTTTTTTCCTATTATAATGTATATAATTGTCTGTTTTCTGTCTGCCCTACTGTCACGGGAACAGCGGTAGAGTTCTGAGGACCTCGGTTCTTGTCTTCTGGAAAGAAAACTTTCAGAGAGAGACACAGATGGCAAAGCAGGCAGCGGTTTATTGGCAAAGAGAAAGTACACTTGGGAGATTTCCAAGAGGGGGACTCAGAGGGAACTGAGTGCCCCTCTCGATTACAAGCAGGGTTTTCTGCTTGCTTGAAGTTCCCACCAGACTCATGGCTCCTTAACCCCCTAGCCTCACTGCCCCACCTCCACCTGTGTTCCTGCCCATCAAATATGAACATCTCTACCAGTAGTGGGCGGTCATGTGCCTGGGCTGTTCACGTTTTGAGGCCCTGTGCATGTTCTGTTTATCATTTTTGCCCTTTTACATCTAGCGTCCCCAGTGTTAGGTCATATGGTGGTCATTACCCTATTTGTTAGCCTCTAGGCC